>NW_028125109.1:0-139000 GCF_965194825.1 Balaenoptera physalus
ACGGGGAACCAATGAGAGACTAGCTCTTGGTGTTGGGACAGGCACAGGTCACTCTATTTTCCCATCAGGAAGAAGAATTAACCACAGGCTCAGCCTGCCCCCCGGAACCAGAACAGGACCTGAAGCCATCCTGAGCTTTTGCGGCCAGCTCCCTAAAAAAGCGAGTTGTAAAATGGAGCTTCAGGGCACTGCAATTCACAAACCTGCGGAGTTATAAATGATAACTCTCATCCACAAATATATTGAGGGAAGGCAAAGAAGAGGATTTGAAATCAAGGCAGAATTGCAGGAAACAGATTTCAGGAGGTAGATTCGAATCGCCTTTAAAGCATATGAAAAGCGGCAAAACGTTGACAATGATGCCCTTGGCCAAAAAGGGCTTATGCGTTTTTTCCTGAATATATTCAGGAAAAAACGCATAAGCCCTTTTTGGCCAACCAAGCAACCTGGAAAGGCAAATCAGCGCTATAAAGAAGTCTCGCTTCCCATCGGTCAAAAGGGCCATGCTGAAAAAAGTGTCAAAACCATAAATGCAGGAAAGGCCATGGAGAAATGGGAGCCTTGCTACACTGATGGGCGGGATGTAAATTGCCAAGAGCCACTCTGGAGAAGGGTACGGTGTGTCCTGAAACATCTAAAAAACACAGCTTAGAGAGCATAGGGCACTTCCACGCATGGGGCTATAAAGTGGGAAAATTGAAAATCAGCAAGACACAGGCACCCCAAAGTTTAGGGCTGCTCTGTTGACAAGGACCTCCACTTCATTCCACCTTAAATATCCCAAGAAAGCGAAAAATGGATAAAGAAGTGGTGGTACTTATGTACAATGGAATATCACTCAGCCATGAAATCAATGTCATAAGGCTAGCAGCAGCATGATGAGTGGATTTAGGTACGACGATTCTAAGTGAAATAAGTCACACAGAAAAGGACACTTCTCATAAGGTGTCACTTATAGAGGGACTGTAAAAACCGTTACACTTGAACTGAATTACAAAACAGAACAGAGTCACACAAGCAGAAAACACACTATGGCTGCTTAAGGGGAAAGGTGAGGTGGGGTGATACATAAAACAAGAGTTTCAAATTAGCTCAGATACCGTTCCATAAACCCAATATGTAACAGACAAGACCTACTCCTTGCTCAGAGAACTGGACTCAACACGCCCGATTCACCGCACAAGAAGATATCTGACTAGTAATAATCTTAAAACCTATGTATTGATATCTCTCTGTTAGTGTGTCAAGTGGGTGTAAAGCGGCATAAACACAGCCGTGAAAAGCAGCTAAACCCCATTATAAAAATAAATTACTTTTAAAAACCCATGAAACAAAGACAGGGAAAGAGAGAGAAATTCTTACACAATTCGTTGAGGGGCTGTGATGCAACCTGAATTGACCATATCTAGACCCACAGCTGGATGAGACATAAGGGTGGACACTCTTGGGGCTGAGAGGTTTGGTGAGGTTGGGTGAGCAAACGCAGACCCTTTAAAGTAATACTGCGTGCTACCCATCGCATGGGTCCCAAATCTCCAGGTTCAAGGGCATCTTCCTAAATCAAAAACATGCATGAGAAACCCAGAAGATGGTACACCATGTGATGGGGAAAGGTTTCTAAAATGCACCTCATTTCTCATCTTCTTGTGCTCGGGTTGGCCATTCCAGCCACTTTACTAGCAATCTCCCTACTTGGAGCACAGCACCTTTAACCTCCTGTTCCGTACAGGTTGCAATTTGTCCTGAGGATGAACGGGAAGACGGGGAACCAATGAGAGACTAGCTCTTGGTGTTGGGACAGGCACAGGTCACTCTATTTTCCCATCAGGAAGAAGAATTAACCACAGGCTCAGCCTGCCCCCCGGAACCAGAACAGGACCTGAAGCCATCCTGAGCTTTTGCGGCCAGCTCCCTAAAAAAGCGAGTTGTAAAATGGAGCTTCAGGGCACTGCAATTCACAAACCTGCGGAGTTATAAATGATAACTCTCATCCACAAATATATTGAGGGAAGGCAAAGAAGAGGATTTGAAATCAAGGCAGAATTGCAGGAAACAGATTTCAGGAGGTAGATTCGAATCGCCTTTTAAGCACATGAAAAGCGGCAAAACGTTGACAATGATGCCCTTGGCCAAAAAGGGCTTATGCGTTTTTTCCTGAATATATTCAGGAAAAAACGCATAAGCCCTTTTTGGCCAACCAAGCAACCTGGAAAGGCAAATCAGCGCTACAAAGAAGTCTCGCTTCCCATCGGTCAAAAGGGCCATGCTGAAAAAAGTGTCAAAACCCGAAATGCAGGAAAGGCCATGGAGAAATGGGAGCCTTGCTACACTGATGGGCGGGATGTAAATTGCCAAGAGCCACTCTGGAGAAGGGTACGGTGTGTCCTGAAACATCTAAAAAACACAGCTTAGAGAGCATAGGGCACTTCCACGCATGGGGGTATAAAGTGGGAAAATTGAAAATCAGCAAGACACAGGCACCCCAAAGTTTAGGGCTGCTCTGTTGACAAGGACCTCCACTTCATTCCACCTTAAATATCCCAAGAAAGCGAAAAATGGATAAAGAAGTGGTGGTCCTTATGTACAATGGAATATCACTCAGCCATGAAATCAATGTCATAAGGCTAGTAGCAGCATGATGAGTGGATTTAGGTACGACGATTCTAAGTGAAATAAGTCACACAGAAAAGGACACTTCTCATAAGGTGTCACTTATAGAGGGAATGTAAAAACCGTTACACTTGAACTGAATTACAAAACAGAACAGAGTCACACAAGCAGAAAACACACTATGGCTGCTTAACGGGAAAGGTGAGGTGGGGTGATACATAAAACAAGAGTTTCAAATTAGCTCAGATACCGTTCCATAAACCCAATATGTAACAGACAAGACCTACTCCTTGCTCAGAGAACTGGACTCAACACGCCCGATTCACCGCACAAGAATATATCTGACTAGTAATAATCTTAAAACCTATGTATTGATATCTCTCTGTTAGTGTGTCAAGTGGCTGTAAAGCGGCATAAACACAGCCGTGAAAAGCAGCTAAACCCCATTATAAAAATAAATTACTTTTAAAAACCCATGAAACAAAGACAGGGAAAGAGAGAGAAATTCTTACACAATTCGTTCAGGGGCTGTGATGCAACCTGAATTGACCATATCTAGACCCACAGCTGGATGAGACATAAGGGTGGACACTCTTGGGGCTGAGAGGTTTGGTGAGGTTGGGTGAGCAAACGCAGACCCTTTAAAGTAATACTGCGTGCTACCCATCGCATGGGTCCCAAATCTCCAGGTTCAAGGGCATCTTCCTAAATCAAAAACATGCATGAGAAACCCAGAAGATGGTACACCGTGTGATGGGGAAAGGTTTCTAAAATGCACCTCATTTCTCATCTTCTTGTGCTCGGGTTGGCCATTCCAGCCACTTTACTAGCAATCTCCCTACTTGGAGCATCAGCACCTTTAACATCCTGTTCCGTACAGGTTGCAATTTGTCCTGAGGATGAAAGGGAAGACGGGGAACCAATGAGAGACTAGCTCTTGGTGTTGGGACAGGCACAGGTCACTCTATTTTCCCATCAGGAAGAAGAATTAACCACAGGCTCAGCCTGCCCCCCGGAACCAGAACAGGACCTGAAGCCATCCTGAGCTTTTGCGGCCAGCTCCCTAAAAAAGCGAGTTGTAAAATGGAGCTTCAGGGCACTGCAATTCACAAACCTGCGGAGTTATAAATGATAACTCTCATCCACAAATATATTGAGGGAAGGCAAAGAAGAGGATTTGAAATCAAGGCAGAATTGCAGGAAACAGATTTCAGGAGGTAGATTCGAATCGCCTTTAAAGCATATGAAAAGCGGCAAAACGTTGACAATGATGCCCTTGGCCAAAAAGGGCTTATGCGTTTTTTCCTGAATATATTCAGGAAAAAACGCATAAGCCCTTTTTGGCCAACCAAGCAACCTGGAAAGGCAAATCAGCGCTATAAAGAAGTCTCGCTTCCCATCGGTCAAAAGGGCCATGCTGAAAAAAGTGTCAAAACCATAAATGCAGGAAAGGCCATGGAGAAATGGGAGCCTTGCTACACTGATGGGCGGGATGTAAATTGCCAAGAGCCACTCTGGAGAAGGGTACGGTGTGTCCTGAAACATCTAAAAAACACAGCTTAGAGAGCATAGGGCACTTCCACGCATGGGGCTATAAAGTGGGAAAATTGAAAATCAGCAAGACACAGGCACCCCAAAGTTTAGGGCTGCTCTGTTGACAAGGACCTCCACTTCATTCCACCTTAAATATCCCAAGAAAGCGAAAAATGGATAAAGAAGTGGTGGTACTTATGTACAATGGAATATCACTCAGCCATGAAATCAATGTCATAAGGCTAGCAGCAGCATGATGAGTGGATTTAGGTACGACGATTCTAAGTGAAATAAGTCACACAGAAAAGGACACTTCTCATAAGGTGTCACTTATAGAGGGACTGTAAAAACCGTTACACTTGAACTGAATTACAAAACAGAACAGAGTCACACAAGCAGAAAACACACTATGGCTGCTTAAGGGGAAAGGTGAGGTGGGGTGATACATAAAACAAGAGTTTCAAATTAGCTCAGATACCGTTCCATAAACCCAATATGTAACAGACAAGACCTACTCCTTGCTCAGAGAACTGGACTCAACACGCCCGATTCACCGCACAAGAAGATATCTGACTAGTAATAATCTTAAAACCTATGTATTGATATCTCTCTGTTAGTGTGTCAAGTGGGTGTAAAGCGGCATAAACACAGCCGTGAAAAGCAGCTAAACCCCATTATAAAAATAAATTACTTTTAAAAACCCATGAAACAAAGACAGGGAAAGAGAGAGAAATTCTTACACAATTCGTTGAGGGGCTGTGATGCAACCTGAATTGACCATATCTAGACCCACAGCTGGATGAGACATAAGGGTGGACACTCCTGGGGCTGAGAGGTTTGGTGAGGTTGGGTGAGCAAACGCAGACCCTTTAAAGTAATACTGCGTGCTACCCATCGCATGGGTCCCAAATCTCCAGGTTCAAGGGCATCTTCCTAAATCAAAAACATGCATGAGAAACCCAGAAGATGGTACACCATGTGATGGGGAAAGGTTTCTAAAATGCACCTCATTTCTCATCTTCTTGTGCTCGGGTTGGCCATTCCAGCCACTTTACTAGCAATCTCCCTACTTGGAGCACAGCACCTTTAACCTCCTGTTCCGTACAGGTTGCAATTTGTCCTGAGGATGAACGGGAAGACGGGGAACCAATGAGAGACTAGCTCTTGGTGTTGGGACAGGCACAGGTCACTCTATTTTCCCATCAGGAAGAAGAATTAACCACAGGCTCAGCCTGCCCCCCGGAACCAGAACAGGACCTGAAGCCATCCTGAGCTTTTGCGGCCAGCTCCCTAAAAAAGCGAGTTGTAAAATGGAGCTTCAGGGCACTGCAATTCACAAACCTGCGGAGTTATAAATGATAACTCTCATCCACAAATATATTGAGGGAAGGCAAAGAAGAGGATTTGAAATCAAGGCAGAATTGCAGGAAACAGATTTCAGGAGGTAGATTCGAATCGCCTTTTAAGCACATGAAAAGCGGCAAAACGTTGACAATGATGCCCTTGGCCAAAAAGGGCTTATGCGTTTTTTCCTGAATATATTCAGGAAAAAACGCATAAGCCCTTTTTGGCCAACCAAGCAACCTGGAAAGGCAAATCAGCGCTACAAAGAAGTCTCGCTTCCCATCGGTCAAAAGGGCCATGCTGAAAAAAGTGTCAAAACCCGAAATGCAGGAAAGGCCATGGAGAAATGGGAGCCTTGCTACACTGATGGGCGGGATGTAAATTGCCAAGAGCCACTCTGGAGAAGGGTACGGTGTGTCCTGAAACATCTAAAAAACACAGCTTAGAGAGAATAGGGCACTTCCACGCATGGGGGTATAAAGTGGGAAAATTGAAAATCAGCAAGACACAGGCACCCCAAAGTTTAGGGCTGCTCTGTTGACAAGGACCTCCACTTCATTCCACCTTAAATATCCCAAGAAAGCAAAAAATGGATAAAGAAGTGGTGGTCCTTATGTACAATGGAATATCACTCAGCCATGAAATCAATGTCATAAGGCTAGTAGCAGCATGATGAGTTGATTTAGGTACGACGATTCTAAGTGAAATAAGTCACACAGAAAAGGACACTTCTCATAAGGTGTCACTTATAGAGGGAATGTAAAAACCGTTACACTTGAACTGAATTACAAAACAGAACAGAGTCACACAAGCAGAAAACACACTATGGCTGCTTAACGGGAAAGGTGAGGTGGGGTGATACATAAAACAAGAGTTTCAAATTAGCTCAGATACCGTTCCATAAACCCAATATGTAACAGACAAGACCTACTCCTTGCTCAGAGAACTGGACTCAACACGCCCGATTCACCGCACAAGAATATATCTGACTAGTAATAATCTTAAAACCTATGTATTGATATCTCTCTGTTAGTGTGTCAAGTGGGTGTAAAGCGGCATAAACACAGCCGTGAAAAGCAGCTAAACCCCATTATAAAAATAAATTACTTTTAAAAACCCATGAAACAAAGACAGGGAAAGAGAGAGAAATTCTTACACAATTCGTTCAGGGGCTGTGATGCAACCTGAATTGACCATATCTAGACCCACAGCTGGATGAGACATAAGGGTGGACACTCTTGGGGCTGAGAGGTTTGGTGAGGTTGGGTGAGCAAACGCAGACCCTTTAAAGTAATACTGCGTGCTACCCATCGCATGGGTCCCAAATCTCCAGGTTCAAGGGCATCTTCCTAAATCAAAAACATGCATGAGAAACCCAGAAGATGGTACACCATGTGATGGGGAAAGGTTTCTAAAATGCACCTCATTTCTCATCTTCTTGTGCTCGGGTTGGCCATTCCAGCCACTTTACTAGCAATCTCCCTACTTGGAGCATCAGCACCTTTAACCTCCTGTTCCGTTCAGGTTGCAATTTGTCCTGAGGATGAACGGGAAGACGGGGAACCAATGAGAGACTAGCTCTTGGTGTTGGGACAGGCACAGGTCACTCTATTTTCCCATCAGGAAGAAGAATTAACCACAGGCTCAGCCTGCCCCCCGGAACCAGAACAGGACCTGAAGCCATCCTGCGCTTTTGCGGCCAGCTCCCTAAAAAAGTGAGTTGTAAAATGGAGCTTCAGGGCACTGCAATTCACAAACCTGCGGAGTTATAAATGATAACTCTCATCCACAAATATATTGAGGGAAGGCAAAGAAGAGGATTTGAAATCAAGGCAGAATTGCAGGAAACAGATTTCAGGAGGTAGATTCGAATCGCCTTTAAAGCACATGAAAAGCGGCAAAACGTTGACAATGATGCCCTTGGCCAAAAAGGGCGTATGCGTTTTTTCCTGAATATATTCAGGAAAAAACGCATACGCCCTTTTTGGCCAACCAAGCAACCTGGAAAGGCAAATCAGCGCTACAAAGAAGTCTCGCTTCCCATCGGTCAAAAGGGCCATGCTGAAAAAAGTGTCAAAACCAGAAATGCAGGAAAGGCCATGGAGAAATGGGAGCCTTGCTACACTGGTGGGCGGGATGTAAATTGCCAAGAGCCACTCTGGAGAAGGGTACGGTGTGTCCTGAAACATCTAAAAAACACAGCTTAGAGAGCATAGGGCACTTCCACGCATGGGGGTATAAAGTGGGAAAATTGAAAATCAGCAAGACACAGGCACCCCAAAGTTTAGGGCTGCTCTGTTGACAAGGACCTCCACTTCATTCCACCTTAAATATCCCAGGAAAGCGAAAAATGGATAAAAAATTTGAGGTCCATATGTACAATGGAATATCCCTCAGCCATTAAATCAGTCATAAGGCTAGTAGCAGCATGATGAGTGGATTTAGGTACGACGATTCTAAGTGAAATAAGTCACACAGAAAAGGACACTTCTCATAAGGTGTCACTTATAGAGGGAATGTAAAAACCGTTACACTTGAACTGAATTACAAAACAGAACAGAGTCACACAAGCAGAAAACACACTATGGCTGCTTAACGGGAAAGGTGAGGTGGGGTGATACATAAAACAAGAGTTTCAAATTAGCTCAGATACCGTTCCATAAACCCAATATGTAACAGACAAGACCTACTCCTTGCTCAGAGAACTGGACTCAACACGCCCGATTCACCGCACAAGAATATATCTGACTAGTAATAATCTTAAAACCTATGTATTGATATCTCTCTGTTAGTGTGTCAAGTGGGTGTAAAGCGGCATAAACACAGCCGTGAAAAGCAGCTAAACCCCATTATAAAAATAAATTACTTTTAAAAACCCATGAAACAAAGACAGGGAAAGAGAGAAATTCTTACACAATTCGTTGAGGGGCTGTGATGCAACCTGAATTGACCATATCTAGACCCACAGCTGGATGAGACATAAGGGTGGACACTCTTGGGGCTGAGAGGTTTGGTGAGGTTGGGTGAGCAAACGCAGACCCTTTAAAGTAATACTGCGTGCTACCCATCGCATGGGTCCCAAATCTCCAGGTTCAAGGGCATCTTCCTAAATCAAAAACATGCATGAGAAACCCAGAAGATGGTACACCATGTGATGGGGAAAGGTTTCTAAAATGCACCTCATTTCTCATCTTCTTGTGCTCGGGTTGGCCATTCCAGCCACTTTACTAGCAATCTCCCTACTTGGAGCATCAGCACCTTTAACCTCCTGTTCCGTACAGGTTGCAATTTGTCCTGAGGATGAACGGGAAGACGGGGAACCAATGAGAGACTAGCTCTTGGTGTTGGGACAGGCACAGGTCACTCTATTTTCCCATCAGGAAGAAGAATTAACCACAGGCTCAGCCTGCCCCCCGGAACCAGAACAGGACCTGAAGCCATCCTGAGCTTTTGCGGCCAGCTCCCTAAAAAAGCGAGTTGTAAAATGGAGCTTCAGGGCACTGCAATTCACAAACCTGCGGAGTTATAAATGATAACTCTCATCCACAAATATATTGAGGGAAGGCAAAGAAGAGGATTTGAAATCAAGGCAGAATTGCAGGAAACAGATTTCAGGAGGTAGATTCGAATCGCCTTTAAAGCACATGAAAAGCGGCAAAACGTTGACAATGATGCCCTTGGCCAAAAAGGGCTTATGCGTTTTTTCCTGAATATATTCAGGAAAAAACGCATAAGCCCTTTTTGGCCAACCAAGCAACCTGGAAAGGCAAATCAGCGCTACAAAGAAGTCTCGCTTCCCATCGGTCAAAAGGGCCATGCTGAAAAAAGTGTCAAAACCAGAAATGCAGGAAAGGCCATGGAGAAATGGGAGCCTTGCTACACTGATGGGCGGGATGTAAATTGCCAAGAGCCACTCTGGAGAAGGGTACGGTGTGTCCTGAAACATCTAAAAAACACAGCTTAGAGAGCATAGGGCACTTCCACGCATGGGGGTATAAAGTGGGAAAATTGAAAATCAGCAAGACACAGGCACCCCAAAGTTTAGGGCTGCTCTGTTGACAAGGACCTCCACTTCATTCCACCTTAAATATCCCAAGAAAGCGAAAAATGGATAAAGAAGTGGTGGTCCTTATGTACAATGGAATATCACTCAGCCATGAAATCAATGTCATAAGGCTAGCAGCAGCATGATGAGTGGATTTAGGTACGACGATTCTAAGTGAAATAAGTCACACAGAAAAGGACACTTCTCATAAGGTGTCACTTATAGAGGGACTGTAAAAACCGTTACACTTGAACTGAATTACAAAACAGAACAGAGTCACACAAGCAGAAAACACACTATGGCTGCTTAAGGGGAAAGGTGAGGTGGGGTGATACATAAAACAAGAGTTTCAAATTAGCTCAGATACCGTTCCATAAACCCAATATGTAACAGACAAGACCTACTCCTTGCTCAGAGAACTGGACTCAACACGCCCGATTCACCGCACAAGAATATATCTGACTAGTAATAATCTTAAAACCTATGTATTGATATCTCTCTGTTAGTGTGTCAAGTGGGTGTAAAGCGACATAAACACAGCCGTGAAAAGCAGCTAAACCCCATTATAAAAATAAATTACTTTTAAAAACCCATGAAACAAAGACAGGGAAAGAGAGAGAAATTTTTACACAATTCGTTGAGGGGCTGTGATGCAACCTGAATTGACCATATCTAGACCCACAGCTGGATGAGACATAAGGGTGGACACTCTTGGGGCTGAGAGGTTTGGTGAGGTTGGGTGAGCAAACGCAGACCCTTTAAAGTAATACTGCGTGCTACCCATCGCATGGGTCCCAAATCTCCAGGTTCAAGGGCATCTTCCTAAATCAAAAACATGCATGAGAAACCCAGAAGATGGTACACCATGTGATGGGGAAAGGTTTCTAAAATGCACCTCATTTCTCATCTTCTTGTGCTCGGGTTGGCCATTCCAGCCACTTTACTAGCAATCTCCCTACTTGGAGCATCAGCACCTTTAACCTCCTGTTCCGTACAGGTTGCAATTTGTCCTGAGGATGAACGGGAAGACGGGGAACCAATGAGAGACTAGCTCTTGGTGTTGGGACAGGCACAGGTCACTCTATTTTCCCATCAGGAAGAAGAATTAACCACAGGCTCAGCCTGCCCCCCGGAACCAGAACAGGACCTGAAGCCATCCTTCGCTTTTGCGGCCAGCTCCCTAAAAAAGCGAGTTGTAAAATGGAGCTTCAGGGCACTGCAATTCACAAACCTGCGGAGTTATAAATGATAACTCTCATCCACAAATATATTGAGGGAAGGCAAAGAAGAGGATTTGAAATCAAGGCAGAATTGCAGGAAACAGATTTCAGGAGGTAGATTCGAATCGCCTTTAAAGCACATGGAAAGCGGCAAAACGTTGACAATGATGCCCTTGGCCAAAAAGGGCGTATGCGTTTTTTCCTGAATATATTCAGGAAAAAACGCATACGCCCTTTTTGGCCAACCAAGCAACCTGTAAAGGCAAATCAGCGCTACAAAGAAGTCTCGCTTCCCATCGGTCAAAAGGGCCATGCTGAAAAAAGTGTCAAAACCAGAAATGCAGGAAAGGCCATGGAGAAATGGGAGCCTTGCTACACTGGTGGGCGGGATGTAAATTGCCAAGAGCCACTCTGGAGAAAAGTACGGTGTGTCCTGAAACATCTAAAAAACACAGCTTAGAGAGCATAGGGCACTTCCACGCATGGGGGTATAAAGTGGGAAAATTGAAAATCAGCAAGACACAGGCACCCCAAAGTTTAGGGCTGCTCTGTTGACAAGGACCTCCACTTCATTCCACCTTAAATATCCCAAGAAAGCGAAAAATGGATAAAGAAGTGGTGGTCCTTATGTACAATGGAATATCACTCAGCCATGAAATCAATGTCATAAGGCTAGCAGCAGCATGATGAGTGGATTTAGGTACGACGATTCTAAGTGAAATAAGTCACACAGAAAAGGACACTTCTCATAAGGTGTCACTTATAGAGGGACTGTAAAAACCGTTACACTTGAACTGAATTACAAAACAGAACAGAGTCACACAAGCAGAAAACACACTATGGCTGCTTAAGGGGAAAGGTGAGGTGGGGTGATACATAAAACAAGAGTTTCAAATTAGCTCAGATACCGTTCCATAAACCCAATATGTAACAGACAAGACCTACTCCTTGCTCAGAGAACTGGACTCAACACGCCCGATTCACCGCACAAGAATATATCTGACTAGTAATAATCTTAAAACCTATGTATTGATATCTCTCTGTTAGTGTGTCAAGTGGGTGTAAAGCGACATAAACACAGCCGTGAAAAGCAGCTAAACCCCATTATAAAAATAAATTACTTTTAAAAACCCATGAAACAAAGACAGGGAAAGAGAGAGAAATTTTTACACAATTCGTTCAGGGGCTGTGATGCAACCTGAATTGACCATATCTAGACCCACAGCTGGATGAGACATAAGGGTGGACACTCTTGGGGCTGAGAGGTTTGGTGAGGTTGGGTGAGCAAACGCAGACCCTTTAAAGTAATACTGCGTGCTACCCATCGCATGGGTCCCAAATCTCCAGGTTCAAGGGCATCTTCCTAAATCAAAAACATGCATGAGAAACCCAGAAGATGGTACACCATGTGATGGGGAAAGGTTTCTAAAATGCACCTCATTTCTCATCTTCTTGTGCTCGGGTTGGCCATTCCAGCCACTTTACTAGCAATCTCCCTACTTGGAGCATCAGCACCTTTAACCTCCTGTTCCGTACAGGTTGCAATTTGTCCTGAGGATGAACGGGAAGACGGGGAACCAATGAGAGACTAGCTCTTGGTGTTGGGACAGGCACAGGTCACTCTATTTTCCCATCAGGAAGAAGAATTAACCACAGGCTCAGCCTGCCCCCCGGAACCAGAACAGGACCTGAAGCCATCCTGCGCTTTTGCGGCCAGCTCCCTAAAAAAGCGAGTTGTAAAATGGAGCTTCAGGGCACTGCAATTCACAAACCTGCGGAGTTATAAATGATAACTCTCATCCACAAATATATTGAGGGAAGGCAAAGAAGAGGATTTGAAATCAAGGCAGAATTGCAGGAAACAGATTTCAGGAGGTAGATTCGAATCGCCTTTAAAGCACATGGAAAGCGGCAAAACGTTGACAATGATGCCCTTGGCCAAAAAGGGCGTATGCGTTTTTTCCTGAATATATTCAGGAAAAAACGCATACGCCCTTTTTGGCCAACCAAGCAACCTGTAAAGGCAAATCAGCGCTACAAAGAAGTCTCGCTTCCCATCGGTCAAAAGGGCCATGCTGAAAAAAGTGTCAAAACCAGAAATGCAGGAAAGGCCATGGAGAAATGGGAGCCTTGCTACACTGGTGGGCGGGATGTAAATTGCCAAGAGCCACTCTGGAGAAAAGTACGGTGTGTCCTGAAACATCTAAAAAACACAGCTTAGAGAGCATAGGGCACTTCCACGCATGGGGGTATAAAGTGGGAAAATTGAAAATCAGCAAGACACAGGCACCCCAAAGTTTAGGGCTGCTCTGTTGACAAGGACCTCCACTTCATTCCACCTTAAATATCCCAAGAAAGCGAAAAATGGATAAAGAAGTGGTGGTCCTTATGTACAATGGAATATCACTCAGCCATGAAATCAATGTCATAAGGCTAGCAGCAGCATGATGAGTGGATTTAGGTACGACGATTCTAAGTGAAATAAGTCACACAGAAAAGGACACTTCTCATAAGGTGTCACTTATAGAGGGACTGTAAAAACCGTTACACTTGAACTGAATTACAAAACAGAACAGAGTCACACAAGCAGAAAACACACTATGGCTGCTTAAGGGGAAAGGTGAGGTGGGGTGATACATAAAACAAGAGTTTCAAATTAGCTCAGATACCGTTCCATAAACCCAATATGTAACAGACAAGACCTACTCCTTGCTCAGAGAACTGGACTCAACACGCCCGATTCACCGCACAAGAATATATCTGACTAGTAATAATCTTAAAACCTATGTATTGATATCTCTCTGTTAGTGTGTCAAGTGGGTGTAAAGCGACATAAACACAGCCGTGAAAAGCAGCTAAACCCCATTATAAAAATAAATTACTTTTAAAAACCCATGAAACAAAGACAGGGAAAGAGAGAGAAATTCTTACACAATTCGTTCAGGGGCTGTGATGCAACCTGAATTGACCATATCTAGACCCACAGCTGGATGAGACATAAGGGTGGACACTCTTGGGGCTGAGAGGTTTGGTGAGGTTGGGTGAGCAAACGCAGACCCTTTAAAGTAATACTGCGTGCTACCCATCGCATGGGTCCCAAATCTCCAGGTTCAAGGGCATCTTCCTAAATCAAAAACATGCATGAGAAACCCAGAAGATGGTACACCATGTGATGGGGAAAGGTTTCTAAAATGCACCTCATTTCTCATCTTCTTGTGCTCGGGTTGGCCATTCCAGCCACTTTACTAGCAATCTCCCTACTTGGAGCATCAGCACCTTTAACCTCCTGTTCCGTACAGGTTGCAATTTGTCCTGAGGATGAACGGGAAGACGGGGAACCAATGAGAGACTAGCTCTTGGTGTTGGGACAGGCACAGGTCACTCTATTTTCACATCAGGAAGAAGAATTAACCACAGGCTCAGCCTGCCCCCTGGAACCAGAACAGGGCCTGAAGCCATCCTGCGCTTTTGCGGCCAGCTCCCTAAAAAAGCGAGTTGTAAAATGGAGCTTCAGGGCACTGCAATTCACAAACCTGCGGAGTTATAAATGATAACTCTCATCCACAAATATATTGAGGGAAGGCAAAGAAGAGGATTTGAAATCAAGGCAGAATTGCAGGAAACAGATTTCAGGAGGTAGATTCGAATCGCCTTTAAAGCACATGAAAAGCGGCAAAACGTTGGCAATGATGCCCTTGGCCAAAAAGGGCGTATGCGTTTTTTCCTGAATATATTCAGGAAAAAACGCATACGCCCTTTTTGGCCAACCAAGCAACCTGTAAAGGCAAATCAGCGCTACAAAGAAGTCTCGCTTCCCATCGGTCAAAAGGGCCATGCTGAAAAAAGTGTCAAAACCAGAAATGCAGGAAAGGCCATGGAGAAATGGGAGCCTTGCTACACTGGTGGGCGGGATGTAAATTGCCAAGAGCCACTCTGGAGAAGGGTACGGTGTGTCCTGAAACATCTAAAAAAACACAGCTTAGAGAGCATAGGGCACTTCCACGCATGGGGGTATAAAGTGGGAAAATTGAAAATCAGCAAGACACAGGCACCCCAAAGTTTAGGGCTGCTCTGTTGACAAGGACCTCCACTTCATTCCACCTTAAATATCCCAAGAAAGCGAAAAATGGATAAAGAAGTGGTGGTCCTTATGTACAATGGAATATCCCTCAGCCATGAAATCAATGTCATAAGGCTAGCAGCAGCATGATGAGTGGATTTAGGTACGACGATTCTAAGTGAAATAAGTCACACAGAAAAGGACACTTCTCATAAGGTGTCACTTATAGAGGGACTGTAAAAACCGTTACACTTGAACTGAATTACAAAACAGAACAGAGTCACACAAGCAGAAAACACACTATGGCTGCTTAAGGGGAAAGGTGAGGTGGGGTGATACATAAAACAAGAGTTTCAAATTAGCTCAGATACCGTTCCATAAACCCAATATGTAACAGACAAGACCTACTCCTTGCTCAGAGAACTGGACTCAACACGCCCGATTCACCGCACAAGAATATATCTGACTAGTAATAATCTTAAAACCTATGTATTGATATCTCTCTGTTAGTGTGTCAAGTGGGTGTAAAGCGACATAAACACAGCCGTGAAAAGCAGCTAAACCCCATTATAAAAATAAATTACTTTTAAAAACCCATGAAACAAAGACAGGGAAAGAGAGAGAAATTCTTACACAATTCGTTGAGGGGCTGTGATGCAACCTGAATTGACCATATCTAGACCCACAGCTGGATGAGACATAAGGGTGGACACTCTTGGGGCTGAGAGGTTTGGTGAGGTTGGGTGAGCAAACGCAGACCCTTTAAAGTAATACTGCGTGCTACCCATCGCATGGGTCCCAAATCTCCAGGTTCAAGGGCATCTTCCTAAATCAAAAACATGCATGAGAAACCCAGAAGATGGTACACCATGTGATGGGGAAAGGTTTCTAAAATGCACCTCATTTCTCATCTTCTTGTGCTCGGGTTGGCCATTCCAGCCACTTTACTAGCAATCTCCCTACTTGGAGCATCAGCACCTTTAACCTCCTGTTCCGTACAGGTTGCAATTTGTCCTGAGGATGAACGGGAAGACGGGGAACCAATGAGAGACTAGCTCTTGGTGTTGGGACAGGCACAGGTCACTCTATTTTCACATCAGGAAGAAGAATTAACCACAGGCTCAGCCTGCCCCCTGGAACCAGAACAGGGCCTGAAGCCATCCTGCGCTTTTGCGGCCAGCTCCCTAAAAAAGCGAGTTGTAAAATGGAGCTTCAGGGCACTGCAATTCACAAACCTGCGGAGTTATAAATGATAACTCTCATCCACAAATATATTGAGGGAAGGCAAAGAAGAGGATTTGAAATCAAGGCAGAATTGCAGGAAACAGATTTCAGGAGGTAGATTCGAATCGCCTTTAAAGCACATGAAAAGCGGCAAAACGTTGGCAATGATGCCCTTGGCCAAAAAGGGCGTATGCGTTTTTTCCTGAATATATTCAGGAAAAAACGCATACGCCCTTTTTGGCCAACCAAGCAACCTGTAAAGGCAAATCAGCGCTACAAAGAAGTCTCGCTTCCCATCGGTCAAAAGGGCCATGCTGAAAAAAGTGTCAAAACCAGAAATGCAGGAAAGGCCATGGAGAAATGGGAGCCTTGCTACACTGGTGGGCGGGATGTAAATTGCCAAGAGCCACTCTGGAGAAGGGTACGGTGTGTCCTGAAACATCTAAAAAAACACAGCTTAGAGAGCATAGGGCACTTCCACGCATGGGGGTATAAAGTTGGAAAATTGAAAATCAGCAAGACACAGGCACCCCAAAGTTTAGGGCTGCTCTGTTGACAAGGACCTCCACTTCATTCCACCTTAAATATCCCAAGAAAGCGAAAAATGGATAAAGAAGTGGTGGTCCTTATGTACAATGGAATATCCCTCAGCCATGAAATCAATGTCATAAGGCTAGCAGCAGCATGATGAGTGGATTTAGGTACGACGATTCTAAGTGAAATAAGTCACACAGAAAAGGACACTTCTCATAAGGTGTCACTTATAGAGGGACTGTAAAAACCGTTACACTTGAACTGAATTACAAAACAGAACAGAGTCACACAAGCAGAAAACACACTATGGCTGCTTAAGGGGAAAGGTGAGGTTGGGTGATACATAAAACAAGAGTTTCAAATTAGCTCAGATACCGTTCCATAAACCCAATATGTAACAGACAAGACCTACTCCTTGCTCAGAGAACTGGACTCAACACGCCCGATTCACCGCACAAGAATATATCTGACTAGTAATAATCTTAAAACCTATGTATTGATATCTCTCTGTTAGTGTGTCAAGTGGGTGTAAAGCGACATAAACACAGCCGTGAAAAGCAGCTAAACCCCATTATAAAAATAAATTACTTTTAAAAACCCATGAAACAAAGACAGGGAAAGAGAGAGAAATTCTTACACAATTCGTTCAGGGGCTGTGATGCAACCTGAATTGACCATATCTAGACCCACAGCTGGATGAGACATAAGGGTGGACACTCTTGGGGCTGAGAGGTTTGGTGAGGTTGGGTGAGCAAACGCAGACCCTTTAAAGTAATACTGCGTGCTACCCATCGCATGGGTCCCAAATCTCCAGGTTCAAGGGCATCTTCCTAAATCAAAAACATGCATGAGAAACCCAGAAGATGGTACACCATGTGATGGGGAAAGGTTTCTAAAATGCACCTCATTTCTCATCTTCTTGTGCTCGGGTTGGCCATTCCAGCCACTTTACTAGCAATCTCCCTACTTGGAGCATCAGCACCTTTAACCTCCTGTTCCGTACAGGTTGCAATTTGTCCTGAGGATGAACGGGAAGACGGGGAACCAATGAGAGACTAGCTCTTGGTGTTGGGACAGGCACAGGTCACTCTATTTTCCCATCAGGAAGAAGAATTAACCACAGGCTCAGCCTGCCCCCCGGAACCAGAACAGGACCTGAAGCCATCCTGCGCTTTTGCGGCCAGCTCCCTAAAAAAGCGAGTTGTAAAATGGAGCTTCAGGGCACTGCAATTCACAAACCTGCGGAGTTATAAATGATAACTCTCATCCACAAATATATTGAGGGAAGGCAAAGAAGAGGATTTGAAATCAAGGCAGAATTGCAGGAAACAGATTTCAGGAGGTAGATTCGAATCGCCTTTAAAGCACATGGAAAGCGGCAAAACGTTGACAATGATGCCCTTGGCCAAAAAGGGCGTATGCGTTTTTTCCTGAATATATTCAGGAAAAAACGCATACGCCCTTTTTGGCCAACCAAGCAACCTGTAAAGGCAAATCAGCGCTACAAAGAAGTCTCGCTTCCCATCGGTCAAAAGGGCCATGCTGAAAAAAGTGTCAAAACCGGAAATGCAGGAAAGGCCATGGAGAAATGGGAGCCTTGCTACACTGGTGGGCGGGATGTAAATTGCCAAGAGCCACTCTGGAGAAGGGTACGGTGTGTCCTGAAACATCTAAAAAACACAGCTTAGAGAGCATAGGGCACTTCCACGCATGGGGGTATAAAGTGGGAAAATTGAAAATCAGCAAGACACAGGCACCCCAAAGTTTAGGGCTGCTCTGTTGACAAGGACCTCCACTTCATTCCACCTTAAATATCCCAAGAAAGCGAAAAATGGATAAAGAAGTGGTGGTCCTTATGTACAATGGAATATCACTCAGCCATGAAATCAATGTCATAAGGCTAGCAGCAGCATGATGAGTGGATTTAGGTACGACGATTCTAAGTGAAATAAGTCACACAGAAAAGGACACTTCTCATAAGGTGTCACTTATAGAGGGACTGTAAAAACCGTTACACTTGAACTGAATTACAAAACAGAACAGAGTCACACAAGCAGAAAACACACTATGGCTGCTTAAGGGGAAAGGTGAGGTGGGGTGATACATAAAACAAGAGTTTCAAATTAGCTCAGATACCGTTCCATAAACCCAATATGTAACAGACAAGACCTACTCCTTGCTCAGAGAACTGGACTCAACACGCCCGATTCACCGCACAAGAATATATCTGACTAGTAATAATCTTAAAACCTATGTATTGATATCTCTCTGTTAGTGTGTCAAGTGGGTGTAAAGCGACATAAACACAGCCGTGAAAAGCAGCTAAACCCCATTATAAAAATAAATTACTTTTAAAAACCCATGAAACAAAGACAGGGAAAGAGAGAGAAATTCTTACACAATTCGTTCAGGGGCTGTGATGCAACCTGAATTGACCATATCTAGACCCACAGCTGGATGAGACATAAGGGTGGACACTCTTGGGGCTGAGAGGTTTGGTGAGGTTGGGTGAGCAAACGCAGACCCTTTAAAGTAATACTGCGTGCTACCCATCGCATGGGTCCCAAATCTCCAGGTTCAAGGGCATCTTCCTAAATCAAAAACATGCATGAGAAACCCAGAAGATGGTACACCATGTGATGGGGAAAGGTTTCTAAAATGCACCTCATTTCTCATCTTCTTGTGCTCGGGTTGGCCATTCCAGCCACTTTACTAGCAATCTCCCTACTTGGAGCATCAGCACCTTTAACCTCCTGTTCCGTACAGGTTGCAATTTGTCCTGAGGATGAACGGGAAGACGGGGAACCAATGAGAGACTAGCTCTTGGTGTTGGGACAGGCACAGGTCACTCTATTTTCCCATCAGGAAGAAGAGTTAACCACAGGCTCAGCCTGCCCCCCGGAACCAGAACAGGACCTGAAGCCATCCTGCGCTTTTGCGGCCAGCTCCCTAAAAAAGCGAGTTGTAAAATGGAGCTTCAGGGCACTGCAATTCACAAACCTGCGGAGTTATAAATGATAACTCTCATCCACAAATATATTGAGGGAAGGCAAAGAAGAGGATTTGAAATCAAGGCAGAATTGCAGGAAACAGATTTCAGGAGGTAGATTCGAATCGCCTTTAAAGCACATGAAAAGCGGCAAAACGTTGACAATGATGCCCTTGGCCAAAAAGGGCGTATGCGTTTTTTCCTGAATATATTCAGGAAAAAACGCATACGCCCTTTTTGGCCAACCAAGCAACCTGGAAAGGCAAATCAGCGCTACAAAGAAGTCTCGCTTCCCATCGGTCAAAAGGGCCATGCTGAAAAAAGTGTCAAAACCAGAAATGCAGGAAAGGCCATGGAGAAATGGGAGCCTTGCTACACTGATGGGCGGGATGTAAATTGCCAAGAGCCACTCTGGAGAAGGGTACGGTGTGTCCTGAAACATCTAAAAAACACAGCTTAGAGAGCATAGGGCACTTCCACGCATGGGGGTATAAAGTGGGAAAATTGAAAATCAGCAAGACACAGGCACCCCAAAGTTTAGGGCTGCTCTGTTGACAAGGACCTCCACTTCATTCCACCTTAAATATCCCAGGAAAGCGAAAAATGGATAAAAAATTTGAGGTCCATATGTACAATGGAATATCCCTCAGCCATGAAATCAGTCATAAGGCTAGTAGCAGCATGATGAGTGGATTTAGGTACGACGATTCTAAGTGAAATAAGTCACACAGAAAAGGACACTTCTCATAAGGTGGCACTTATAGAGGGAATGTAAAAACCGTTACACTTGATCTGAATTACAAAACAGAACAGAGTCACACAAGCAGAAAACACACTATGGCTGCTTAACGGGAAAGGTGAGGTGGGGTGATACATAAAACAAGAGTTTCAAATTAGCTCAGATACCGTTCCATAAACCCAATATGTAACAGACAAGTCCTACTCCTTGCTCAGAGAACTGGACTCAACACGCCCGATTCACCGCACAAGAATATATCTGACTACTAATAATCTTAAAACCTATGTATTGATATCTCTCTGTTAGTGTGTCAAGTGGGTGTAAAGCGGCATAAACACAGCCGTGAAAAGCAGCTAAACCCCATTATAAAAATAAATTACTTTTAAAAACCCATGAAACAAAGAGAGGGAAAGAGAGAGAAATTCTTACACAATTGGTTCAGGGGCTGTGATGCAACCTGAATTGACCATATCTAGACCCACTGCTGGATGAGACATAAGGGTGGACACTCTTGGGGCTGAGAGGTTTGGTGAGGTTGGGTGAGCAAACGCAGACCCTTTAAAGTAATACTGCGTGCTACCCATCGCATGGGTCCCAAATCTCCAGGTTCAAGGGCATCTTCCTAAATCAAAAACATGAATGAGAAACCCAGAAGATGGTACACCGTGTGATGGGGAAAGGTTTCTAAAATGCACCTCATTTCTCATCTTCTTGTGCTCGGGTTGGCCATTCCAGCCACTTTACTAGCAATCTCCCTACTTGGAGCATAAGCACCTTTAACATCCTGTTCCGTACAGGTTGCAATTTGTCCTGAGGATGAACGGGAAGACGGGGAACCAATGAGAGACTAGCTCTTGGTGTTGGGACAGGCACAGGTCACTCTATTTTCCCATCAGGAAGAAGAATTAACCACAGGCTCAGCCTGCCCCCTGGAACCAGAACAGGACCTGAAGCCATCCTGCGCTTTTGCGGCCAGCTCCCTAAAAAAGCGAGTTGTAAAATGGAGCTTCAGGGCACTGCAATTCACAAACCTGCGGAGTTATAAATGATAACTCTCATCCACAAATATATTGAGGGAAGACAAAGAAGAGGATTTGAAATCAAGGCAGAATTGCAGGAAACAGATTTCAGGAGGTAGATTCGAATCGCCTTTAAAGCACATGAAAAGCGGCAAAACGTTGACAATGATGCCCTTGGCCAAAAAGGGCGTATGCGTTTTTTCCTGAATATATTCAGGAAAAAACGCATACGCCCTTTTTGGCCAACCAAGCAACCTGGAAAGGCAAATCAGCGCTACAAAGAAGTCTCGCTTCCCATCGGTCAAAAGGGCCATGCTGAAAAAAGTGTCAAAACCAGAAATGCAGGAAAGGCCATGGAGAAATGGGAGCCTTGCTACACTGATGGGCGGGATGTAAATTGCCAAGAGCCACTCTGGAGAAGGGTACGGTGTGTCCTGAAACATCTAAAAAACACAGCTTAGAGAGCATAGGGCACTTCCACGCATGGGGGTATAAAGTGGGAAAATTGAAAATCAGCAAGACACAGGCACCCCAAAGTTTAGGGCTGCTCTGTTGACAAGGACCTCCACTTCATTCCACCTTAAATATCCCAAGAAAGCAAAAAATGGATAAAGAAGTGGTGGTCCTTATGTACAATGGAATATCCCTCAGCCATGAAATCAGTCATAAGGCTAGTAGCAGCATGATGAGTGGATTTAGGTACGACGATTCTAAGTGAAATAAGTCACACAGAAAAGGACACTTCTCATAAGGTGTCACTTATAGAGGGAATGTAAAAACCGTTACACTTGAACTGAATTACAAAACAGAACAGAGTCACACAAGCAGAAAACACACTATGGCTGCTTAACGGGAAAGGTGAGGTGGGGTGATACATAAAACAAGAGTTTCAAATTAGCTCAGATACCGTTCCATAAACCCAATATGTAACAGACAAGACCTACTCCTTGCTCAGAGAACTGGACTCAACACGCCCGATTCACCGCACAAGAATATATCTGACTAGTAATAATCTTAAAACCTATGTATTGATATCTCTCTGTTAGTGTGTCAAGTGGGTGTAAAGCGGCATAAACACAGCCGTGAAAAGCAGCTAAACCCCATTATAAAAATAAATTACTTTTAAAAACCCATGAAACAAAGACAGGGAAAGAGAGAGAAATTCTTACACAATTGGTTCAGGGGCTGTGATGCAACCTGAATTGACCATATCTAGACCCACTGCTGGATGAGACATAAGGGTGGACACTCTTGGGGCTGAGAGGTTTGGTGAGGTTGGGTGAGCAAACGCAGACCCTTTAAAGTAATACTGCGTGCTACCCATCGCATGGGTCCCAAATCTCCAGGTTCAAGGGCATCTTCCTAAATCAAAAACATGAATGAGAAACCCAGAAGATGGTACACCGTGTGATGGGGAAAGGTTTCTAAAATGCACCTCATTTCTCATCTTCTTGTGCTCGGGTTGGCCATTCCAGCCACTTTACTAGCAATCTCCCTACTTGGAGCATCAGCACCTTTAACATCCTGTTCCGTACAGGTTGCAATTTGTCCTGAGGATGAACGGGAAGACGGGGAACCAATGAGAGACTAGCTCTTGGTGTTGGGACAGGCACAGGTCACTCTATTTTCCCATCAGGAAGAAGAATTAACCACAGGCTCAGCCTGCCCCCTGGAACCAGAACAGGACCTGAAGCCATCCTGCGCTTTTGCGGCCAGCTCCCTAAAAAAGCGAGTTGTAAAATGGAGCTTCAGGGCACTGCAATTCACAAACCTGCGGAGTTATAAATGATAACTCTCATCCACAAATATATTGAGGGAAGACAAAGAAGAGGATTTGAAATCAAGGCAGAATTGCAGGAAACAGATTTCAGGAGGTAGATTCGAATCGCCTTTAAAGCACATGAAAAGCGGCAAAACGTTGACAATGATGCCCTTGGCCAAAAAGGGCGTATGCGTTTTTTCCTGAATATATTCAGGAAAAAACGCATACGCCCTTTTTGGCCAACCAAGCAACCTGGAAAGGCAAATCAGCGCTACAAAGATGTCTCGCTTCCCATCGGTCAAAAGGGCCATGCTGAAAAAAGTGTCAAAACCAGAAATGCAGGAAAGGCCATGGAGAAATGGGAGCCTTGCTACACTGATGGGCGGGATGTAAATTGCCAACAGCCACTCTGGAGAAGGGTACGGTGTGTCCTGAAACATCTAAAAAACACAGCTTAGAGAGCATAGGGCACTTCCACGCATGGGGGTATAAAGTGGGAAAATTGAAAATCAGCAAGACACAGGCACCCCAAAGTTTAGGGCTGCTCTGTTGACAAGGACCTCCACTTCATTCCACCTTAAATATCCCAAGAAAGCAAAAAATGGATAAAGAAGTGGTGGTCCTTATGTACAATGGAATATCACTCAGCCATGAAATCAATGTCATAAGGCTAGTAGCAGCATGATGAGTGGATTTAGGTACGACGATTCTAAGTGAAATAAGTCACACAGAAAAGGACACTTCTCATAAGGTGTCACTTATAGAGGGACTGTAAAAACCGTTACACTTGAACTGAATTACAAAACAGAACAGAGTCACACAAGCAGAAAACACACTGTGGCTGCTTAACGGGAAAGGTGAGGTGGGGTGATACATAAAACAAGAGTTTCCAATTAGCACAGATACCGTTCCATAAACCCAATATGTAACAGACAAGACCTACTCCTTGCTCAGAGAACTGGACTCAACACGCCCGATTCACCGCACAAGAATATATCTGACTAGTAATAATCTTAAAACCTATGTATTGATATCTCTCTGTTAGTGTGTCAAGTGGGTGTAAAGCGGCATAAACACAGCCGTGAAAAGCAGCTAAATCCCATTATAAAAATAAATTACTTTTAAAAACCCATGAAACAAAGACAGGGAAAGAGAGAGAAATTCTTACACAATTCGTTCAGGGGCTGTGATGCAACCTGAATTGACCATATCTAGACCCACAGCTGGATGAGACATAAGGGTGGACACTCTTGGGGCTGAGAGGTTTGGTGAGGTTGGGTGAGCAAACGCAGACCCTTTAAAGTAATACTGCGTGCTACCCATCGCATGGGTCCCAAATCTCCAGGTTCAAGGGCATCTTCCTAAATCAAAAACATGCATGAGAAACCCAGAAGATGGTACACCATGTGATGGGGAAAGGTTTCTAAAATGCACCTCATTTCTCATCTTCTTGTGCTCGGGTTGGCCATTCCAGCCACTTTACTAGCAATCTCCCTACTTGGAGCATCAGCACCTTTAACCTCCTGTTCCGTACAGGTTGCAATTTGTCCTGAGGATGAACGGGAAGACGGGGAACCAATGAGAGACTAGCTCTTGGTGTTGGGACAGGCACAGGTCACTCTATTTTCCCATCAGGAAGAAGAATTAACCACAGGCTCAGCCTGCCCCCCGGAACCAGAACAGGACCTGAAGCCATCCTGAGCTTTTGCGGCCAGCTCCCTAAAAAAGCGAGTTGTAAAATGGAGCTTCAGGGCACTGCAATTCACAAACCTGCGGAGTTATAAATGATAACTCTCATCCACAAATATATTGAGGGAAGGCAAAGAAGAGGATTTGAAATCAAGGCAGAATTGCAGGAAACAGATTTCAGGAGGTAGATTCGAATCGCCTTTAAAGCACATGAAAAGCGGCAAAACGTTGACAATGATGCCCTTGGCCAAAAAGGGCTTATGCGTTTTTTCCTGAATATATTCAGGAAAAAACGCATAAGCCCTTTTTGGCCAACCAAGCAACCTGGAAAGGCAAATCAGCGCTACAAAGAAGTCTCGCTTCCCATCGGTCAAAAGGGCCATGCTGAAAAAAGTGTCAAAACCCGAAATGCAGGAAAGGCCATGGAGAAATGGGAGCCTTGCTACACTGATGGGCGGGATGTAAATTGCCAAGAGCCACTCTGGAGAAGGGTACGGTGTGTCCTGAAACATCTAAAAAACACAGCTTAGAGAGCATAGGGCACTTCCACGCATGGGGGTATAAAGTGGGAAAATTGAAAATCAGCAAGACACAGGCACCCCAAAGTTTAGGGCTGCTCTGTTGACAAGGACCTCCACTTCATTCCACCTTAAATATCCCAAGAAAGCGAAAAATGGATAAAGAAGTGGTGGTCCTTATGTACAATGGAATATCACTCAGCCATGAAATCAATGTCATAAGTCTAGCAGCAGCATGATGAGTGGATTTAGGTACGACGATTCTAAGTGAAATAAGTCACACAGAAAAGGACACTTCTCATAAGGTGTCACTTATAGAGGGATTGTAAAAACCGTTACACTTGAACTGAATTACAAAACAGAACAGAGTCACACAAGCAGAAAACACACTATGGCTGCTTAAGGGGAAAGGTGAGGTGGGGTGATACATAAAACAAGAGTTTCAAATTAGCTCAGATACCGTTCCATAAACCCAATATGTAACAGACAAGACCTACTCCTTGCTCAGAGAACTGGACTCAACACGCCCGATTCACCGCACAAGAATATATCTGACTAGTAATAATCTTAAAACCTATGTATTGATATCTCTCTGTTAGTGTGTCAAGTGGGTGTAAAGCGACATAAACACAGCCGTGAAAAGCAGCTAAACCCCATTATAAAAATAAATTACTTTTAAAAACCCATGAAACAAAGACAGGGAAAGAGAGAGAAATTCTTACACAATTCGTTCAGTGGCTGTGATGCAACCTGAATTGACCATATCTAGACCCACAGCTGGATGAGACATAAGGGTGGACACTCTTGGGGCTGAGAGGTTTGGTGAGGTTGGGTGAGCAAACGCAGACCCTTTAAAGTAATACTGCGTGCTACCCATCGCATGGGTCCCAAATCTCCAGGTTCAAGGGCATCTTCCTAAATCAAAAACATGCATGAGAAACCCAGAAGATGGTACACCATGTGATGGGGAAAGGTTTCTAAAATGCACCTCATTTCTCATCTTCTTGTGCTCGGGTTGGCCATTCCAGCCACTTTACTAGCAATCTCCCTACTTGGAGCATCAGCACCTTTAACCTCCTGTTCCGTACAGGTTGCAATTTGTCCTGAGGATGAACGGGAAGACGGGGAACCAATGAGAGACTAGCTCTTGGTGTTGGGACAGGCACAGGTCACTCTATTTTCCCATCAGGAAGAAGAATTAACCACAGGCTCAGCCTGCCCCCCGGAACCAGAACAGGACCTGAAGCCATCCTGCGCTTTTGCGGCCAGCTCCCTAAAAAAGCGAGTTGTAAAATGGAACTTCAGGGCACTGCAATTCAGAAACCTGCGGAGTTATAAATGATAACTCTCATCCACAAATATATTGAGGGAAGGCAAAGAAGAGGATTTGAAATCAAGGCAGAATTGCAGGAAACAGATTTCAGGAGGTAGATTCGAATCGCCTTTAAAGCACATGAAAAGCGGCAAAACGTTGACAATGATGCCCTTGGCCAAAAAGGGCTTATGCGTTTTTTCCTGAATATATTCAGGAAAAAACGCATAAGCCCTTTTTGGCCAACCAAGCAACCTGGAAAGGCAAATCAGCGCTACAAAGAAGTCTCGCTTCCCATCGGTCAAAAGGGCCATGCTGAAAAAAGTGTCAAAACCAGAAATGCAGGAAAGGCCATGGAGAAATGGGAGCCTTGCTACACTGATGGGCGGGATGTAAATTGCCAAGAGCCACTCTGGAGAAGGGTACGGTGTGTCCTGAAACATCTAAAAAACACAGCTTAGAGAGCATAGGGCACTTCCACGCATGGGGGTATAAAGTGGGAAAATTGAAAATCAGCAAGACACAGGCACCCCAAAGTTTAGGGCTGCTCTGTTGACAAGGACCTCCACTTCATTCCACCTTAAATATCCCAGGAAAGCGAAAAATGGATAAAAAATTTGAGGTCCATATGTACAATGGAATATCCCTCAGCCATGAAATCAGTCATAAGGCTAGTAGCAGCATGATGAGTGGATTTAGGTACGACGATTCTAAGTGAAATAAGTCACACAGAAAAGGACACTTCTCATAAGGTGTCACTTATAGAGGGAATGTAAAAACCGTTACACTTGATCTGAATTACAAAACAGAACAGAGTCACACAAGCAGAAAACACACTATGGCTGCTTAACGGGAAAGGTGAGGTGGGGTGATACATAAAACAAGAGTTTCAAATTAGCTCAGATACCGTTCCATAAACCCAATATGTAACAGACAAGACCTACTCCTTGCTCAGAGAACTGGACTCAACACGCCCGATTCACCGCACAAGAATATATCTGACTACTAATAATCTTAAAACCTATGTATTGATATCTCTCTGTTAGTGTGTCAAGTGGGTGTAAAGCGGCATAAACACAGCCGTGAAAAGCAGCTAAACCCCATTATAAAAATAAATTACTTTTAAAAACCCATGAAACAAAGAGAGGGAAAGAGAGAGAAATTCTTACACAATTGGTTCAGGGGCTGTGATGCAACCTGAATTGACCATATCTAGACCCACTGCTGGATGAGACATAAGGGTGGACACTCTTGGGGCTGAGAGGTTTGGTGAGGTTGGGTGAGCAAACGCAGACCCTTTAAAGTAATACTGCGTGCTACCCATCGCATGGGTCCCAAATCTCCAGGTTCAAGGGCATCTTCCTAAATCAAAAATATGAATGAGAAACCCAGAAGATGGTACACCGTGTGATGGGGAAAGGTTTCTAAAATGCACCTCATTTCTCAACTTCTTGTGCTCGGGTTGGCCATTCCAGCCACTTTACTAGCAATCTCCCTACTTGGAGCATCAGCACCTTTAACATCCTGTTCCGTACAGGTTGCAATTTGTCCTGAGGATGAACGGGAAGACGGGGAACCAATGAGAGACTAGCTCTTGGTGTTGGGACAGGCACAGGTCACTCTATTTTCCCATCAGGAAGAAGAATTAACCACAGGCTCAGCCTGCCCCCTGGAACCAGAACAGGACCTGAAGCCATCCTGCGCTTTTGCGGCCAGCTCCCTAAAAAAGCGAGTGGTAAAATGGAGCTTCAGGGCACTGCAATTCACAAACCTGCGGAGTTATAAATGATAACTCTCATCCACAAATATATTGAGGGAAGACAAAGAAGAGGATTTGAAATCAAGGCAGAATTGCAGGAAACAGATTTCAGGAGGTAGATTCGAATCGCCTTTAAAGCACATGAAAAGCGGCAAAACGTTGACAATGATGCCCTTGGCCAAAAAGGGCGTATGCGTTTTTTCCTGAATATATTCAGGGAAAAACGCATACGCCCTTTTTGGCCAACCAAGCAACCTGGAAAGGCAAATCAGCGCTACAAAGAAGTCTCGCTTCCCATCGGTCAAAAGGGCCATGCTGAAAAAAGTGTCAAAACCATAAATGCAGGAAAGGCCATGGAGAAATGGGAGCCTTGCTACACTGATGGGCGGGATGTAAATTGCCAAGAGCCACTCTGGAGAAGGGTACGGTGTGTCCTGAAACATCTAAAAAACACAGCTTAGAGATCATAGGGCACTTCCACGCATGGGGGTATAAAGTGGGAAAATTGAAAATCAGCAAGACACAGGCACCCCAAAGTTTAGGGCTGCTCTGTTGACAAGGACCTCCACTTCATTCCACCTTAAATATCCCAAGAAAGCAAAAAATGGATAAAGAAGTGGTGGTCCTTATGTACAAAGGAATATCCCTCAGCCATGAAATCAGTCATACGGCTAGTAGCAGCATGATGAGTGGATTTAGGTACGACGATTCTAAGTGAAATAAGTCACACAGAAAAGGACACTTCTCATAAGGTGTCACTTATAGAGGGAATGTAAAAACCGTTACACTTGAACTGAATTACAAAACAGAACAGAGTCACACAACCAGAAAACACACTATGGCTGCTTAAGGGGAAAGGTGAGGTGGGGTGATACATAAAACAAGAGTTTCAAATTAGCTCAGATACCGTTCCATAAACCCAATATGTAACTGACAAGACCTACTCCTTGCTCAGAGAACTGGACTCAACACGCCCGATTCACCGCACAAGAATATATCTGACTAGTAATAATCTTAAAACCTATGTATTGATATCTCTCTGTTAGTGTGTCAAGTGGGTGTAAAGCGGCATAAACACAGCCGTGAAAAGCAGCTAAACCCCATTATAAAAATAAATTACTTTTAAAAACCCATGAAACAAAGACAGGGAAAGAGAGAGAAATTCTTACACAATTCGTTGAGGGGCTGTGATGCAACCTGAATTGACCATATCTAGACCCACAGCTGGATGAGTCATAAGGGTGGACACTCTTGGGGCTGAGAGGTTTGGTGAGGTTGGGTGAGCAAACGCAGACCCTTTAAAGTAATACTGCGTGCTACCCATCGCATGGGTCCCAAATCTCCAGGTTCAAGGGCATCTTCCTAAATCAAAAACATGCATGAGAAACCCAGAAGATGGTACACCATGTGATGGGGAAAGGTTTCTAAAATGCACCTCATTTCTCATCTTCTTGTGCTCGGGTTGGCCATTCCAGCCACTTTACTAGCAATCTCCCTACTTGGAGCATCAGCACCTTTAACCTCCTGTTCCGTACAGGTTGCAATTTGTCCTGAGGATGAACGGGAAGACGGGGAACCAATGAGAGACTAGCTCTTGGTGTTGGGACAGGCACAGGTCACCCTATTTTCCCATCAGGAAGAAGAATTAACCACAGGCTCAGCCTGCCCCCCGGAACCAGAACAGGACCTGAAGCCATCCTGCGCTTTTGCGGCCAGCTCCCTAAAAAAGCGAGTTGTAAAATGGAGCTTCAGGGCACTGCAATTCACAAACCTGCGGAGTTATAAATGATAACTCTCATCCACAAATATATTGAGGGAAGGCAAAGAAGAGGATTTGAAATCAAGGCAGAATTGCAGGAAACAGATTTCAGGAGGTAGATTCGAATCGCCTTTAAAGCACATGAAAAGCGGCAAAACGTTGACAATGATGCCCTTGGAAAAAAGGGCTTATGCGTTTTTTCCTGAATATATTCAGGAAAAAACGCATAAGCCCTTTTTGGCCAACCAAGCAACCTGGAAAGGCAAATCAGCGCTACAAAGAAGTCTCGCTTCCCATCGGTCAAAAGGGCCATGCTGAAAAAAGTGTCAAAACCAGAAATGCAGGAAAGGCCATGGAGAAATGGGAGCCTTGCTACACTGATGGGCGGGATGTAAATTGCCAAGAGCCACTCTGGAGAAGGGTACGGTGTGTCCTGAAAGATCTAAAAAACACAGCTTAGAGAGCATAGGGCACTTCCACGCATGGGGGTATAAAGTGGGAAAATTGAAAATCAGCAAGACACAGGCACCCCAAAGTTTAGGGCTGCTCTGTTGACAAGGACCTCCACTTCATTCCACCTTAAATATCCCAAGAAAGCGAAAAATGGATAAAGAAGTGGTGGTCCTTATATACAATGGAATATCACTCAGCCATGAAATCAATGTCATAAGGCTAGCAGCAGCATGATGAGTGGATTTAGGTACGACGATTCTAAGTGAAATAAGTCACACAGAAAAGGACACTTCTCATAAGGTGTCACTTATAGAGGGACTGTAAAAACCGTTACACTTGAACTGAATTACAAAACAGAACAGAGTCACACAAGCAGAAAACACACTATGGCTGCTTAAGGGGAAAGGTGAGGTGGGGTGATACATAAAACAAGAGTTTCAAATTAGCTCAGATACCGTTCCATAAACCCAATATGTAACAGACAAGACCTACTCCTTGCTCAGAGAACTGGACTCAACACGCCCGATTCACCGCACAAGAATATATCTGACTAGTAATAATCTTAAAACCTATGTATTGATATCTCTCTGTTAGTGTGTCAAGTGCGTGTAAAGCGACATAAACACAGCCGTGAAAAGCAGCTAAACCCCATTATAAAAATAAATTACTTTTAAAAACCCATGAAACAAAGACAGGGAAAGAGAGAGAAATTCTTACACAATTCGTTCAGGGGCTGTGATGCAACCTGAATTGACCATATCTAGACCCACAGCTGGATGAGACATAAGGGTGGACACTCTTGGGGCTGAGAGGTTTGGTGAGGTTGGGTGAGCAAACGCAGACCCTTTAAAGTAATACTGCGTGCTACCCATCGCATGGGTCCCAAATCTCCAGGTTCAAGGGCATCTTCCTAAATCAAAAACATGCATGAGAAACCCAGAAGATGGTACACCATGTGATGGGGAAAGGTTTCTAAAATGCACCTCATTTCTCATCTTCTTGTGCTCGGGTTGGCCATTCCAGCCACTTTACTAGCAATCTCCCTACTTGGAGCATCAGCACCTTTAACCTCCTGTTCCGTACAGGTTGCAATTTGTCCTGAGGATGAACGGGAAGACGGGGAACCAATGAGAGACTAGCTCTTGGTGTTGGGACAGGCACAGGTCACTCTATTTTCCCATCAGGAAGAAGAATTAACCACAGGCTCAGCCTGCCCCCCGGAACCAGAACAGGACCTGAAGCCATCCTGCGCTTTTGCGGCCAGCTCCCTAAAAAAGCGAGTTGTAAAATGGAGCTTCAGGGCACTGCAATTCACAAACCTGCGGAGTTATAAATGATAACTCTCATCCACAAATATATTGAGGGAAGGCAAAGAAGAGGATTTGAAATCAAGGCAGAATTGCAGGAAACAGATTTCAGGAGGTAGATTCGAATCGCCTTTAAAGCACATGAAAAGCGGCAAAACGTTGACAATGATGCCCTTGGCCAAAAAGGGCGTATGCGTTTTTTCCTGAATATATTCAGGAAAAAACGCATACGCCCTTTTTGGCCAACCAAGCAACCTGGAAAGGCAAATCAGCGCTACAAAGAAGTCTCGCTTCCCATCGGTCAAAAGGGCCATGCTGAAAAAAGTGTCAAAACCAGAAATGCAGGAAAGGCCATGGAGAAATGGGAGCCTTGCTACACTGGTGGGCGGGATGTAAATTGCCAAGAGCCACTCTGGAGAAGGGTACGGTGTGTCCTGAAACATCTAAAAAAACACAGCTTAGAGAGCATAGGGCACTTCCACGCATGGGGGTATAAAGTGGGAAAATTGAAAATCAGCAAGACACAGGCACCCCAAAGTTTAGGGCTGCTCTGTTGACAAGGACCTCCACTTCATTCCACCTTAAATATCCCAAGAAAGCGAAAAATGGATAAAGAAGTGGTGGTCCTTATGTACAATGGAATATCCCTCAGCCATGAAATCAATGTCATAAGGCTAGCAGCAGCATGATGAGTGGATTTAGGTACGACGATTCTAAGTGAAATAAGTCACACAGAAAAGGACACTTCTCATAAGGTGTCACTTATAGAGGGACTGTAAAAACCGTTACACTTGAACTGAATTACAAAACAGAACAGAGTCACACAAGCAGAAAACACACTATGGCTGCTTAAGGGGAAAGGTGAGGTGGGGTGATACATAAAACAAGAGTTTCAAATTAGCTCAGATACCGTTCCATAAACCCAATATGTAACAGACAAGACCTACTCCTTGCTCAGAGAACTGGACTCAACACGCCCGATTCACCGCACAAGAATATATCTGACTAGTAATAATCTTAAAACCTATGTATTGATATCTCTCTGTTAGTGTGTCAAGTGGGTGTAAAGCGACATAAACACAGCCGTGAAAAGCAGCTAAACCCCATTATAAAAATAAATTACTTTTAAAAACCCATGAAACAAAGACAGGGAAAGAGAGAGAAATTCTTACACAATTCGTTCAGGGGCTGTGATGCAACCTGAATTGACCATATCTAGACCCACAGCTGGATGAGACATAAGGGTGGACACTCTTGGGGCTGAGAGGTTTGGTGAGGTTGGGTGAGCAAACGCAGACCCTTTAAAGTAATACTGCGTGCTACCCATCGCATGGGTCCCAAATCTCCAGGTTCAAGGGCATCTTCCTAAATCAAAAACATGCATGAGAAACCCAGAAGATGGTACACCATGTGATGGGGAAAGGTTTCTAAAATGCACCTCATTTCTCATCTTCTTGTGCTCGGGTTGGCCATTCCAGCCACTTTACTAGCAATCTCCCTACTTGGAGCATCAGCACCTTTAACCTCCTGTTCCGTACAGGTTGCAATTTGTCCTGAGGATGAACGGGAAGACGGGGAACCAATGAGAGACTAGCTCTTGGTGTTGGGACAGGCACAGGTCACTCTATTTTCCCATCAGGAAGAAGAATTAACCACAGGCTCAGCCTGCCCCCCGGAACCAGAACAGGACCTGAAGCCATCCTGCGCTTTTGCGGCCAGCTCCCTAAAAAAGCGAGTTGTAAAATGGAGCTTCAGGGCACTGCAATTCACAAACCTGCGGAGTTATAAATGATAACTCTCATCCACAAATATATTGAGGGAAGGCAAAGAAGAGGATTTGAAATCAAGGCAGAATTGCAGGAAACAGATTTCAGGAGGTAGATTCGAATCGCCTTTAAAGCACATGAAAAGCGGCAAAACGTTGGCAATGATGCCCTTGGCCAAAAAGGGCGTATGCGTTTTTTCCTGAATATATTCAGGAAAAAACGCATACGCCCTTTTTGGCCAACCAAGCAACCTGTAAAGGCAAATCAGCGCTACAAAGAAGTCTCGCTTCCCATCGGTCAAAAGGGCCATGCTGAAAAAAGTGTCAAAACCAGAAATGCAGGAAAGGCCATGGAGAAATGGGAGCCTTGCTACACTGGTGGGCGGGATGTAAATTGCCAAGAGCCACTCTGGAGAAGGGTACGGTGTGTCCTGAAACATCTAAAAAAACACAGCTTAGAGAGCATAGGGCAATTCCACGCATGGGGGTATAAAGTGGGAAAATTGAAAATCAGCAAGACACAGGCACCCCAAAGTTTAGGGCTGCTCTGTTGACAAGGACCTCCACTTCATTCCACCTTAAATATCCCAGGAAAGCGAAAAATGGATAAAAAATTTGAGGTCCATATGTACAATGGAATATCCCTCAGCCATGAAATCAGTCATAAGGCTAGTAGCAGCATGATGAGTGGATTTAGGTACGACGATTCTAAGTGAAATAAGTCACACAGAAAAGGACACTTCTCATAAGGTGTCACTTATAGAGGGAATGTAAAAACCGTTACACTTGATCTGAATTACAAAACAGAACAGAGTCACACAAGCAGAAAACACACTATGGCTGCTTAACGGGAAAGGTGAGGTGGGGTGATACATAAAACAAGAGTTTCAAATTAGCTCAGATACCGTTCCATAAACCCAATATGTAACAGACAAGACCTACTCCTTGCTCAGAGAACTGGACTCAACACGCCCGATTCAACGCACAAGAATATATCTGACTAGTAATAATCTTAAAACCTATGTATTGATATCTCTCTGTTAGTGTGTCAAGTGGGTGTAAAGCGGCATAAACACAGCCGTGAAAAGCAGCTAAACCCCATTATAAAAATAAATTACTTTTAAAAACCCATGAAACAAAGACAGGGAAAGAGAGAGAAATTCTTACACAATTCGTTCAGGGGCTGTGATGCAACCTGAATTGACCATATCTAGACCCACAGCTGGATGAGACATAAGGGTGGACACTCTTGGGGCTGAGAGGTTTGGTGAGGTTGGGTGAGCAAACGCAGACCCTTTAAAGTAATACTGCGTGCTACCCATCGCATGGGTCCCAAATCTCCAGGTTCAAGGGCATCTTCCTAAATCAAAAACATGCATGAGAAACCCAGAAGATGGTACACCATGTGATGGGGAAAGGTTTCTAAAATGCACCTCATTTCTCATCTTCTTGTGCTCGGGTTGGCCATTCCAGCCACTTTACTAGCAATCTCCCTACTTGGAGCATCAGCACCTTTAACCTCCTGTTCCGTACAGGTTGCAATTTGTCCTGAGGATGAACGGGAAGACGGGGAACCAATGAGAGACTAGCTCTTGGTGTTGGGACAGGCACAGGTCACTCTATTTTCCCATCAGGAAGAAGAATTAACCACAGGCTCAGCCTGCCCCCTGGAACCAGAACAGGACCTGAAGCCATCCTGCGCTTTTGCGGCCAGCTCCCTAAAAAAGCGAGTTGTAAAATGGAGCTTCAGGGCACTGCAATTCACAAACCTGCGGAGTTATAAATGATAACTCTCATCCACAAATATATTGAGGGAAGACAAAGAAGAGGATTTGAAATCAAGGCAGAATTGCAGGAAACAGATTTCAGGAGGTAGATTCGAATCGCCTTTAAAGCACATGAAAAGCGGCAAAACGTTGACAATGATGCCCTTGGCCAAAAAGGGCGTATGCGTTTTTTCCTGAATATATTCAGGAAAACACGCATACGCCCTTTTTGGCCAACCAAGCAACCTGGAAAGGCAAATCAGCGCTACAAAGAAGTCTCGCTTCCCATCGGTCAAAAGGGCCATGCTGAAAAAAGTGTCAAAACCAGAAATGCAGGAAAGGCCATGGAGAAATGGGAGCCTTGCTACACTGGTGGGCGGGATGTAAATTGCCAAGAGCCACTCTGGAGAAGGGTACGGTGTGTCCTGAAACATCTAAAAAACACAGCTTAGAGAGCATAGGGCACTTCCACGCATGGGGGTATAAAGTGGGAAAATTGAAAATCAGCAAGACACAGGCACCCCAAAGTTTAGGGCTGCTCTGTTGACAAGGACCTCCACTTCATTCCACCTTAAATATCCCAAGAAAGCGAAAAATGGATAAAGAAGTGGTGGTCCTTATGTACAATGGAATATCACTCAGCCATGAAATCAATGTCATAAGGCTAGCAGCAGCATGATGAGTGGATTTAGGTACGACGATTCTAAGTGAAATAAGTCACACAGAAAAGGACACTTCTCATAAGGTGTCACTTATAGAGGGACTGTAAAAACCGTTACACTTGAACTGAATTACAAAACAGAACAGAGTCACACAAGCAGAAAACACACTATGGCTGCTTAACGGGAAAGGTGAGGTGGGGTGATACATAAAACAAGAGTTTCAAATTAGCTCAGATACCGTTCCATAAACCCAATATGTAACAGACAAGACCTACTCCTTGCTCAGAGAACTGGACTCAACACGCCCGATTCACCGCACAAGAATATATCTGACTAGTAATAATCTTAAAACCTATGTATTGATATCTCTCTGTTAGTGTGTCAAGTGGGTGTAAAGCGGCATAAACACAGCCGTGAAAAGCAGCTAAACCCCATTATAAAAAGAAATTACTTTTAAAAACCCATGAAACAAAGACAGGGAAAGAGAGAGAAATTCTTACACAATTCGTTCAGGGGCTGTGATGCAACCTGAATTGACCATATCTAGACCCACAGCTGGATGAGACATAAGGGTGGACACTCTTGGGGCTGAGAGGTTTGGTGAGGTTGGGTGAGCAAACGCAGACCCTTTAAAGTAATACTGCGTGCTACCCATCGCATGGGTCCCAAATCTCCAGGTTCAAGGGCATCTTCCTAAATCAAAAACATGCATGAGAAACCCAGAAGATGGTACACCATGTGATGGGGAAAGGTTTCTAAAATGCACCTCATTTCTCATCTTCTTGTGCTCGGGTTGGCCATTCCAGCCACTTTACTAGCAATCTCCCTACTTGGAGCATCAGCACCTTTAACCTCCTGTTCCGTACAGGTTGCAATTTGTCCTGAGGATGAACGGGAAGACGGGGAACCAATGAGAGACTAGCTCTTGGTGTTGGGACAGGCACAGGTCACTCTATTTTCCCATCAGGAAGAAGAATTAACCACAGGCTCAGCCTGCCCCCCGGAACCAGAACAGGACCTGAAGCCATCCTGCGCTTTTGCGGCCAGCTCCCTAAAAAAGCGAGTTGTAAAATGGAGCTTCAGGGCACTGCAATTCACAAACCTGCGGAGTTATAAATGATAACTCTCATCCACAAATATATTGAGGGAAGGCAAAGAAGAGGATTTGAAATCAAGGCAGAATTGCAGGAAACAGATTTCAGGAGGTAGATTCGAATCGCCTTTAAAGCACATGAAAAGCGGCAAAACGTTGACAATGATGCCCTTGGCCAAAAAGGGCGTATGCGTTTTTTCCTGAATATATTCAGGAAAAAACGCATACGCCCTTTTTGGCCAACCAAGCAACCTGGAAAGGCAAATCAGCGCTACAAAGAAGTCTCGCTTCCCATCGGTCAAAAGGGCCATGCTGAAAAAAGTGTCAAAACCAGAAATGCAGGAAAGGCCATGGAGAAATGGGAGCCTTGCTACACTGGTGGGCGGGATGTAAATTGCCAAGAGCCACTCTGGAGAAGGGTACGGTGTGTCCTGAAACATCTAAAAAAACACAGCTTAGAGAGCATAGGGCAATTCCACGCATGGGGGTATAAAGTGGGAAAATTGAAAATCAGCAAGACACAGGCACCCCAAAGTTTAGGGCTGCTCTGTTGACAAGGACCTCCACTTCATTCCACCTTAAATATCCCAGGAAAGCGAAAAATGGATAAAAAATTTGAGGTCCATATGTACAATGGAATATCCCTCAGCCATGAAATCAGTCATAAGGCTAGTAGCAGCATGATGAGTGGATTTAGGTACGACGATTCTAAGTGAAATAAGTCACACAGAAAAGGACACTTCTCATAAGGTGTCACTTATAGAGGGAATGTAAAAACCGTTACACTTGAACTGAATTACAAAACAGAACAGAGTCACACAAGCAGAAAACACACTATGGCTGCTTAACGGGAAAGGTGAGGTGGGGTGATACATAAAACAAGAGTTTCAAATTAGCTCAGATACCGTTCCATAAACCCAATATGTAACAGACAAGACCTACTCCTTGCTCAGAGAACTGGACTCAACACGCCCGATTCAACGCACAAGAATATATCTGACTAGTAATAATCTTAAAACCTATGTATTGATATCTCTCTGTTAGTGTGTCAAGTGGGTGTAAAGCGGCATAAACACAGCCGTGAAAAGCAGCTAAACCCCATTATAAAAATAAATTACTTTTAAAAACCCATGAAACAAAGACAGGGAAAGAGAGAGAAATTCTTACACAATTCGTTCAGGGGCTGTGATGCAACCTGAATTGACCATATCTAGACCCACAGCTGGATGAGACATAAGGGTGGACACTCTTGGGGCTGAGAGGTTTGGTGAGGTTGGGTGAGCAAACGCAGACCCTTTAAAGTAATACTGCGTGCTACCCATCGCATGGGTCCCAAATCTCCAGGTTCAAGGGCATCTTCCTAAATCAAAAACATGCATGAGAAACCCAGAAGATGGTACACCATGTGATGGGGAAAGGTTTCTAAAATGCACCTCATTTCTCATCTTCTTGTGCTCGGGTTGGCCATTCCAGCCACTTTACTAGCAATCTCCCTACTTGGAGCATCAGCACCTTTAACCTCCTGTTCCGTACAGGTTGCAATTTGTCCTGAGGATGAACGGGAAGACGGGGAACCAATGAGAGACTAGCTCTTGGTGTTGGGACAGGCACAGGTCACTCTATTTTCCCATCAGGAAGAAGAATTAACCACAGGCTCAGCCTGCCCCCTGGAACCAGAACAGGACCTGAAGCCATCCTGCGCTTTTGCGGCCAGCTCCCTAAAAAAGCGAGTTGTAAAATGGAGCTTCAGGGCACTGCAATTCACAAACCTGCGGAGTTATAAATGATAACTCTCATCCACAAATATATTGAGGGAAGACAAAGAAGAGGATTTGAAATCAAGGCAGAATTGCAGGAAACAGATTTCAGGAGGTAGATTCGAATCGCCTTTAAAGCACATGAAAAGCGGCAAAACGTTGACAATGATGCCCTTGGCCAAAAAGGGCGTATGCGTTTTTTCCTGAATATATTCAGGAAAAAACGCATACGCCCTTTTTGGCCAACCAAGCAACCTGGAAAGGCAAATCAGCGCTACAAAGAAGTCTCGCTTCCCATCGGTCAAAAGGGCCATGCTGAAAAAAGTGTCAAAACCAGAAATGCAGGAAAGGCCATGGAGAAATGGGAGCCTTGCTACACTGATGGGCGGGATGTAAATTGCCAAGAGCCACTCTGGAGAAGGGTACGGTGTGTCCTGAAACATCTAAAAAACACAGCTTAGAGAGCATAGGGCACTTCCACGCATGGGGGTATAAAGTGGGAAAATTGAAAATCAGCAAGACACAGGCACCCCAAAGTTTAGGGCTGCTCTGTTGACAAGGACCTCCACTTCATTCCACCTTAAATATCCCAAGAAAGCGAAAAATGGATAAAGAAGTGGTGGTCCTTATGTACAATGGAATATCACTCAGCCATGAAATCAATGTCATAAGGCTAGCAGCAGCATGATGAGTGGATTTAGGTACGACGATTCTAAGTGAAATAAGTCACACAGAAAAGGACACTTCTCATAAGGTGTCACTTATAGAGGGACTGTAAAAACCGTTACACTTGAACTGAATTACAAAACAGAACAGAGTCACACAAGCAGAAAACACACTATGGCTGCTTAACGGGAAAGGTGAGGTGGGGTGATACATAAAACAAGAGTTTCAAATTAGCTCAGATACCGTTCCATAAACCCAATATGTAACAGACAAGACCTACTCCTTGCTCAGAGAACTGGACTCAACACGCCCGATTCACCGCACAAGAATATATCTGACTAGTAATAATCTTAAAACCTATGTATTGATATCTCTCTGTTAGTGTGTCAAGTGGGTGTAAAGCGGCATAAACACAGCCGTGAAAAGCAGCTAAACCCCATTATAAAAATAAATTACTTTTAAAAACCCATGAAACAAAGACAGGGAAAGAGAGAGAAATTCTTACACAATTCGTTCAGGGGCTGTGATGCAACCTGAATTGACCATATCTAGACCCACAGCTGGATGAGACATAAGGGTGGACACTCTTGGGGCTGAGAGGTTTGGTGAGGTTGGGTGAGCAAACGCAGACCCTTTAAAGTAATACTGCGTGCTACCCATCGCATGGGTCCCAAATCTCCAGGTTCAAGGGCATCTTCCTAAATCAAAAACATGCATGAGAAACCCAGAAGATGGTACACCATGTGATGGGGAAAGGTTTCTAAAATGCACCTCATTTCTCATCTTCTTGTGCTCGGGTTGGCCATTCCAGCCACTTTACTAGCAATCTCCCTACTTGGAGCATCAGCACCTTTAACCTCCTGTTCCGTACAGGTTGCAATTTGTCCTGAGGATGAACGGGAAGACGGGGAACCAATGAGAGACTAGCTCTTGGTGTTGGGACAGGCACAGGTCACTCTATTTTCCCATCAGGAAGAAGAATTAACCACAGGCTCAGCCTGCCCCCCGGAACCAGAACAGGACCTGAAGCCATCCTGCGCTTTTGCGGCCAGCTCCCTAAAAAAGCGAGTTGTAAAATGGAGCTTCAGGGCACTGCAATTCACAAACCTGCGGAGTTATAAATGATAACTCTCATCCACAAATATATTGAGGGAAGGCAAAGAAGAGGATTTGAAATCAAGGCAGAATTGCAGGAAACAGATTTCAGGAGGTAGATTCGAATCGCCTTTAAAGCACATGAAAAGCGGCAAAACGTTGACAATGATGCCCTTGGCCAAAAAGGGCGTATGCGTTTTTTCCTGAATATATTCAGGAAAAAACGCATACGCCCTTTTTGGCCAACCAAGCAACCTGGAAAGGCAAATCAGCGCTACAAAGAAGTCTCGCTTCCCATCGGTCAAAAGGGCCATGCTGAAAAAAGTGTCAAAACCAGAAATGCAGGAAAGGCCATGGAGAAATGGGAGCCTTGCTACACTGGTGGGCGGGATGTAAATTGCCAAGAGCCACTCTGGAGAAGGGTACGGTGTGTCCTGAAACATCTAAAAAAACACAGCTTAGAGAGCATAGGGCAATTCCACGCATGGGGGTATAAAGTGGGAAAATTGAAAATCAGCAAGACACAGGCACCCCAAAGTTTAGGGCTGCTCTGTTGACAAGGACCTCCACTTCATTCCACCTTAAATATCCCAGGAAAGCGAAAAATGGATAAAAAATTTGAGGTCCATATGTACAATGGAATATCCCTCAGCCATGAAATCAGTCATAAGGCTAGTAGCAGCATGATGAGTGGATTTAGGTACGACGATTCTAAGTGAAATAAGTCACACAGAAAAGGACACTTCTCATAAGGTGTCACTTATAGAGGGAATGTAAAAACCGTTACACTTGAACTGAATTACAAAACAGAACAGAGTCACACAAGCAGAAAACACACTATGGCTGCTTAACGGGAAAGGTGAGGTGGGGTGATACATAAAACAAGAGTTTCAAATTAGCTCAGATACCGTTCCATAAACCCAATATGTAACAGACAAGACCTACTCCTTGCTCAGAGAACTGGACTCAACACGCCCGATTCAACGCACAAGAATATATCTGACTAGTAATAATCTTAAAACCTATGTATTGATATCTCTCTGTTAGTGTGTCAAGTGGGTGTAAAGCGGCATAAACACAGCCGTGAAAAGCAGCTAAACCCCATTATAAAAATAAATTACTTTTAAAAACCCATGAAACAAAGACAGGGAAAGAGAGAGAAATTCTTACACAATTCGTTCAGGGGCTGTGATGCAACCTGAATTGACCATATCTAGACCCACAGCTGGATGAGACATAAGGGTGGACACTCTTGGGGCTGAGAGGTTTGGTGAGGTTGGGTGAGCAAACGCAGACCCTTTAAAGTAATACTGCGTGCTACCCATCGCATGGGTCCCAAATCTCCAGGTTCAAGGGCATCTTCCTAAATCAAAAACATGCATGAGAAACCCAGAAGATGGTACACCATGTGATGGGGAAAGGTTTCTAAAATGCACCTCATTTCTCATCTTCTTGTGCTCGGGTTGGCCATTCCAGCCACTTTACTAGCAATCTCCCTACTTGGAGCATCAGCACCTTTAACCTCCTGTTCCGTACAGGTTGCAATTTGTCCTGAGGATGAACGGGAAGACGGGGAACCAATGAGAGACTAGCTCTTGGTGTTGGGACAGGCACAGGTCACTCTATTTTCCCATCAGGAAGAAGAATTAACCACAGGCTCAGCCTGCCCCCCGGAACCAGAACAGGACCTGAAGCCATCCTGCGCTTTTGCGGCCAGCTCCCTAAAAAAGCGAGTTGTAAAATGGAGCTTCAGGGCACTGCAATTCACAAACCTGCGGAGTTATAAATGATAACTCTCATCCACAAATATATTGAGGGAAGGCAAAGAAGAGGATTTGAAATCAAGGCAGAATTGCAGGAAACAGATTTCAGGAGGTAGATTCGAATCGCCTTTAAAGCACATGAAAAGCGGCAAAACGTTGACAATGATGCCCTTGGCCAAAAAGGGCGTATGCGTTTTTTCCTGAATATATTCAGGAAAAAACGCATACGCCCTTTTTGGCCAACCAAGCAACCTGGAAAGGCAAATCAGCGCTACAAAGAAGTCTCGCTTCCCATCGGTCAAAAGGGCCATGCTGAAAAAAGTGTCAAAACCAGAAATGCAGGAAAGGCCATGGAGAAATGGGAGCCTTGCTACACTGGTGGGCGGGATGTAAATTGCCAAGAGCCACTCTGGAGAAGGGTACGGTGTGTCCTGAAACATCTAAAAAAACACAGCTTAGAGAGCATAGGGCAATTCCACGCATGGGGGTATAAAGTGGGAAAATTGAAAATCAGCAAGACACAGGCACCCCAAAGTTTAGGGCTGCTCTGTTGACAAGGACCTCCACTTCATTCCACCTTAAATATCCCAGGAAAGCGAAAAATGGATAAAAAATTTGAGGTCCATATGTACAATGGAATATCCCTCAGCCATGAAATCAGTCATAAGGCTAGTAGCAGCATGATGAGTGGATTTAGGTACGACGATTCTAAGTGAAATAAGTCACACAGAAAAGGACACTTCTCATAAGGTGTCACTTATAGAGGGAATGTAAAAACCGTTACACTTGAACTGAATTACAAAACAGAACAGAGTCACACAAGCAGAAAACACACTATGGCTGCTTAACGGGAAAGGTGAGGTGGGGTGATACATAAAACAAGAGTTTCAAATTAGCTCAGATACCGTTCCATAAACCCAATATGTAACAGACAAGACCTACTCCTTGCTCAGAGAACTGGACTCAACACGCCCGATTCAACGCACAAGAATATATCTGACTAGTAATAATCTTAAAACCTATGTATTGATATCTCTCTGTTAGTGTGTCAAGTGGGTGTAAAGCGGCATAAACACAGCCGTGAAAAGCAGCTAAACCCCATTATAAAAATAAATTACTTTTAAAAACCCATGAAACAAAGACAGGGAAAGAGAGAGAAATTCTTACACAATTCGTTCAGGGGCTGTGATGCAACCTGAATTGACCATATCTAGACCCACAGCTGGATGAGACATAAGGGTGGACACTCTTGGGGCTGAGAGGTTTGGTGAGGTTGGGTGAGCAAACGCAGACCCTTTAAAGTAATACTGCGTGCTACCCATCGCATGGGTCCCAAATCTCCAGGTTCAAGGGCATCTTCCTAAATCAAAAACATGCATGAGAAACCCAGAAGATGGTACACCATGTGATGGGGAAAGGTTTCTAAAATGCACCTCATTTCTCATCTTCTTGTGCTCGGGTTGGCCATTCCAGCCACTTTACTAGCAATCTCCCTACTTGGAGCATCAGCACCTTTAACCTCCTGTTCCGTACAGGTTGCAATTTGTCCTGAGGATGAACGGGAAGACGGGGAACCAATGAGAGACTAGCTCTTGGTGTTGGGACAGGCACAGGTCACTCTATTTTCCCATCAGGAAGAAGAATTAACCACAGGCTCAGCCTGCCCCCTGGAACCAGAACAGGACCTGAAGCCATCCTGCGCTTTTGCGGCCAGCTCCCTAAAAAAGCGAGTTGTAAAATGGAGCTTCAGGGCACTGCAATTCACAAACCTGCGGAGTTATAAATGATAACTCTCATCCACAAATATATTGAGGGAAGACAAAGAAGAGGATTTGAAATCAAGGCAGAATTGCAGGAAACAGATTTCAGGAGGTAGATTCGAATCGCCTTTAAAGCACATGAAAAGCGGCAAAACGTTGACAATGATGCCCTTGGCCAAAAAGGGCGTATGCGTTTTTTCCTGAATATATTCAGGAAAAAACGCATACGCCCTTTTTGGCCAACCAAGCAACCTGGAAAGGCAAATCAGCGCTACAAAGAAGTCTCGCTTCCCATCGGTCAAAAGGGCCATGCTGAAAAAAGTGTCAAAACCAGAAATGCAGGAAAGGCCATGGAGAAATGGGAGCCTTGCTACACTGATGGGCGGGATGTAAATTGCCAAGAGCCACTCTGGAGAAGGGTACGGTGTGTCCTGAAACATCTAAAAAACACAGCTTAGAGAGCATAGGGCACTTCCACGCATGGGGGTATAAAGTGGGAAAATTGAAAATCAGCAAGACACAGGCACCCCAAAGTTTAGGGCTGCTCTGTTGACAAGGACCTCCACTTCATTCCACCTTAAATATCCCAAGAAAGCGAAAAATGGATAAAGAAGTGGTGGTCCTTATGTACAATGGAATATCACTCAGCCATGAAATCAATGTCATAAGGCTAGCAGCAGCATGATGAGTGGATTTAGGTACGACGATTCTAAGTGAAATAAGTCACACAGAAAAGGACACTTCTCATAAGGTGTCACTTATAGAGGGACTGTAAAAACCGTTACACTTGAACTGAATTACAAAACAGAACAGAGTCACACAAGCAGAAAACACACTATGGCTGCTTAACGGGAAAGGTGAGGTGGGGTGATACATAAAACAAGAGTTTCAAATTAGCTCAGATACCGTTCCATAAACCCAATATGTAACAGACAAGACCTACTCCTTGCTCAGAGAACTGGACTCAACACGCCCGATTCACCGCACAAGAATATATCTGACTAGTAATAATCTTAAAACCTATGTATTGATATCTCTCTGTTAGTGTGTCAAGTGGGTGTAAAGCGGCATAAACACAGCCGTGAAAAGCAGCTAAACCCCATTATAAAAATAAATTACTTTTAAAAACCCATGAAACAAAGACAGGGAAAGAGAGAGAAATTCTTACACAATTCGTTCAGGGGCTGTGATGCAACCTGAATTGACCATATCTAGACCCACAGCTGGATGAGACATAAGGGTGGACACTCTTGGGGCTGAGAGGTTTGGTGAGGTTGGGTGAGCAAACGCAGACCCTTTAAAGTAATACTGCGTGCTACCCATCGCATGGGTCCCAAATCTCCAGGTTCAAGGGCATCTTCCTAAATCAAAAACATGCATGAGAAACCCAGAAGATGGTACACCATGTGATGGGGAAAGGTTTCTAAAATGCACCTCATTTCTCATCTTCTTGTGCTCGGGTTGGCCATTCCAGCCACTTTACTAGCAATCTCCCTACTTGGAGCATCAGCACCTTTAACCTCCTGTTCCGTACAGGTTGCAATTTGTCCTGAGGATGAACGGGAAGACGGGGAACCAATGAGAGACTAGCTCTTGGTGTTGGGACAGGCACAGGTCACTCTATTTTCCCATCAGGAAGAAGAATTAACCACAGGCTCAGCCTGCCCCCCGGAACCAGAACAGGACCTGAAGCCATCCTGCGCTTTTGCGGCCAGCTCCCTAAAAAAGCGAGTTGTAAAATGGAGCTTCAGGGCACTGCAATTCACCAACCTGCGGAGTTATAAATGATAACTCTCATCCACAAATATATTGAGGGAAGGCAAAGAAGAGGATTTGAAATCAAGGCAGAATTGCAGGAAACAGATTTCAGGAGGTAGATTCGAATCGCCTTTAAAGCACATGAAAAGCGGCAAAACGTTGACAATGATGCCCTTGGCCAAAAAGGGCGTATGCGTTTTTTCCTGAATATATTCAGGAAAAAACGCATACGCCCTTTTTGGCCAACCAAGCAACCTGGAAAGGCAAATCAGCGCTACAAAGAAGTCTCGCTTCCCATCGGTCAAAAGGGCCATGCTGAAAAAAGTGTCAAAACCAGAAATGCAGGAAAGGCCATGGAGAAATGGGAGCCTTGCTACACTGGTGGGCGGGATGTAAATTGCCAAGAGCCACTCTGGAGAAGGGTACGGTGTGTCCTGAAACATCTAAAAAAACACAGCTTAGAGAGCATAGGGCAATTCCACGCATGGGGGTATAAAGTGGGAAAATTGAAAATCAGCAAGACACAGGCACCCCAAAGTTTAGGGCTGCTCTGTTGACAAGGACCTCCACTTCATTCCACCTTAAATATCCCAGGAAAGCGAAAAATGGATAAAAAATTTGAGGTCCATATGTACAATGGAATATCCCTCAGCCATGAAATCAGTCATAAGGCTAGTAGCAGCATGATGAGTGGATTTAGGTACGACGATTCTAAGTGAAATAAGTCACACAGAAAAGGACACTTCTCATAAGGTGTCACTTATAGAGGGAATGTAAAAACCGTTACACTTGAACTGAATTACAAAACAGAACAGAGTCACACAAGCAGAAAACACACTATGGCTGCTTAACGGGAAAGGTGAGGTGGGGTGATACATAAAACAAGAGTTTCAAATTAGCTCAGATACCGTTCCATAAACCCAATATGTAACAGACAAGACCTACTCCTTGCTCAGAGAACTGGACTCAACACGCCCGATTCAACGCACAAGAATATATCTGACTAGTAATAATCTTAAAACCTATGTATTGATATCTCTCTGTTAGTGTGTCAAGTGGGTGTAAAGCGGCATAAACACAGCCGTGAAAAGCAGCTAAACCCCATTATAAAAATAAATTACTTTTAAAAACCCATGAAACAAAGACAGGGAAAGAGAGAGAAATTCTTACACAATTCGTTCAGGGGCTGTGATGCAACCTGAATTGACCATATCTAGACCCACAGCTGGATGAGACATAAGGGTGGACACTCTTGGGGCTGAGAGGTTTGGTGAGGTTGGGTGAGCAAACGCAGACCCTTTAAAGTAATACTGCGTGCTACCCATCGCATGGGTCCCAAATCTCCAGGTTCAAGGGCATCTTCCTAAATCAAAAACATGCATGAGAAACCCAGAAGATGGTACACCATGTGATGGGGAAAGGTTTCTAAAATGCACCTCATTTCTCATCTTCTTGTGCTCGGGTTGGCCATTCCAGCCACTTTACTAGCAATCTCCCTACTTGGAGCATCAGCACCTTTAACCTCCTGTTCCGTACAGGTTGCAATTTGTCCTGAGGATGAACGGGAAGACGGGGAACCAATGAGAGACTAGCTCTTGGTGTTGGGACAGGCACAGGTCACTCTATTTTCCCATCAGGAAGAAGAATTAACCACAGGCTCAGCCTGCCCCCTGGAACCAGAACAGGACCTGAAGCCATCCTGCGCTTTTGCGGCCAGCTCCCTAAAAAAGCGAGTTGTAAAATGGAGCTTCAGGGCACTGCAATTCACAAACCTGCGGAGTTATAAATGATAACTCTCATCCACAAATATATTGAGGGAAGACAAAGAAGAGGATTTGAAATCAAGGCAGAATTGCAGGAAACAGATTTCAGGAGGTAGATTCGAATCGCCTTTAAAGCACATGAAAAGCGGCAAAACGTTGACAATGATGCCCTTGGCCAAAAAGGGCGTATGCGTTTTTTCCTGAATATATTCAGGAAAAAACGCATACGCCCTTTTTGGCCAACCAAGCAACCTGGAAAGGCAAATCAGCGCTACAAAGAAGTCTCGCTTCCCATCGGTCAAAAGGGCCATGCTGAAAAAAGTGTCAAAACCAGAAATGCAGGAAAGGCCATGGAGAAATGGGAGCATTGCTACACTGATGGGCGGGATGTAAATTGCCAAGAGCCACTCTGGAGAAGGGTACGGTGTGTCCTGAAACATCTAAAAAACACAGCTTAGAGAGCATAGGGCACTTCCACGCATGGGGGTATAAAGTGGGAAAATTGAAAATCAGCAAGACACAGGCACCCCAAAGTTTAGGGCTGCTCTGTTGACAAGGACCTCCACTTCATTCCACCTTAAATATCCCAAGAAAGCGAAAAATGGATAAAGAAGTGGTGGTCCTTATGTACAATGGAATATCACTCAGCCATGAAATCAATGTCATAAGGCTAGCAGCAGCATGATGAGTGGATTTAGGTACGACGATTCTAAGTGAAATAAGTCACACAGAAAAGGACACTTCTCATAAGGTGTCACTTATAGAGGGAATGTAAAAACCGTTACACTTGAACTGAATTACAAAACAGAACAGAGTCACACAAGCAGAAAACACACTATGGCTGCTTAACGGGAAAGGTGAGGTGGGGTGATACATAAAACAAGAGTTTCAAATTAGCTCAGATACCGTTCCATAAACCCAATATGTAACAGACAAGACCTACTCCTTGCTCAGAGAACTGGACTCAACACGCCCGATTCACCGCACAAGAATATATCTGACTAGTAATAATCTTAAAACCTATGTATTGATATCTCTCTGTTAGTGTGTCAAGTGGGTGTAAAGCGGCATAAACACAGCCGTGAAAAGCAGCTAAACCCCATTATAAAAATAAATTACTTTTAAAAACCCATGAAACAAAGACAGGGAAAGAGAGAGAAATTCTTACACAATTCGTTCAGGGGCTGTGATGCAACCTGAATTGACCATATCTAGACCCACAGCTGGATGAGACATAAGGGTGGACACTCTTGGGGCTGAGAGGTTTGGTGAGGTTGGGTGAGCAAACGCAGACCCTTTAAAGTAATACTGCGTGCTACCCATCGCATGGGTCCCAAATCTCCAGGTTCAAGGGCATCTTCCTAAATCAAAAACATGCATGAGAAACCCAGAAGATGGTACACCATGTGATGGGGAAAGGTTTCTAAAATGCACCTCATTTCTCATCTTCTTGTGCTCGGGTTGGCCATTCCAGCCACTTTACTAGCAATCTCCCTACTTGGAGCATCAGCACCTTTAACCTCCTGTTCCGTACAGGTTGCAATTTGTCCTGAGGATGAACGGGAAGACGGGGAACCAATGAGAGACTAGCTCTTGGTGTTGGGACAGGCACAGGTCACTCTATTTTCCCATCAGGAAGAAGAATTAACCACAGGCTCAGCCTGCCCCCTGGAACCAGAACAGGACCTGAAGCCATCCTGCGCTTTTGCGGCCAGCTCCCTAAAAAAGCGAGTTGTAAAATGGAGCTTCAGGGCACTGCAATTCACAAACCTGCGGAGTTATAAATGATAACTCTCATCCACAAATATATTGAGGGAAGGCAAAGAAGAGGATTTGAAATCAAGGCAGAATTGCAGGAAACAGATTTCAGGAGGTAGATTCGAATCGCCTTTAAAGCACATGAAAAGCGGCAAAACGTTGACAATGATGCCCTTGGCCAAAAAGGGCGTATGCGTTTTTTCCTGAATATATTCAGGAAAAAACGCATACGCCCTTTTTGGCCAACCAAGCAACCTGTAAAGGCAAATCAGCGCTACAAAGAAGTCTCGCTTCCCATCGGTCAAAAGGGCCATGCTGAAAAAAGTGTCAAAACCAGAAATGCAGGAAAGGCCATGGAGAAATGGGAGCCTTGCTACACTGGTGGGCGGGATGTAAATTGCCAAGAGCCACTCTGGAGAAGGGTACGGTGTGTCCTGAAACATCTAAAAAAACACAGCTTAGAGAGCATAGGGCACTTCCACGCATGGGGGTATAAAGTGGGAAAATTGAAAATCAGCAAGACACAGGCACCCCAAAGTTTAGGGCTGCTCTGTTGACAAGGACCTCCACTTCATTCCACCTTAAATATCCCAGGAAAGCGAAAAATGGATAAAAAATTTGAGGTCCATATGTACAATGGAATATCCCTCAGCCATGAAATCAGTCATAAGGCTAGTAGCAGCATGATGAGTGGATTTAGGTACGACGATTCTAAGTGAAATAAGTCACACAGAAAAGGACACTTCTCATAAGGTGTCACTTATAGAGGGAATGTAAAAACCGTTACACTTGAACTGAATTACAAAACAGAACAGAGTCACACAAGCAGAAAACACACTATGGCTGCTTAACGGGAAAGGTGAGGTGGGGTGATACATAAAACAAGAGTTTCAAATTAGCTCAGATACCGTTCCATAAACCCAATATGTAACAGACAAGACCTACTCCTTGCTCAGAGAACTGGACTCAACACGCCCGATTCAACGCACAAGAATATATCTGACTAGTAATAATCTTAAAACCTATGTATTGATATCTCTCTGTTAGTGTGTCAAGTGGGTGTAAAGCGGCATAAACACAGCCGTGAAAAGCAGCTAAACCCCATTATAAAAATAAATTACTTTTAAAAACCCATGAAACAAAGACAGGGAAAGAGAGAGAAATTCTTACACAATTCGTTCAGGGGCTGTGATGCAACCTGAATTGACCATATCTAGACCCACAGCTGGATGAGACATAAGGGTGGACACTCTTGGGGCTGAGAGGTTTGGTGAGGTTGGGTGAGCAAACGCAGACCCTTTAAAGTAATACTGCGTGCTACCCATCGCATGGGTCCCAAATCTCCAGGTTCAAGGGCATCTTCCTAAATCAAAAACATGCATGAGAAACCCAGAAGATGGTACACCATGTGATGGGGAAAGGTTTCTAAAATGCACCTCATTTCTCATCTTCTTGTGCTCGGGTTGGCCATTCCAGCCACTTTACTAGCAATCTCCCTACTTGGAGCATCAGCACCTTTAACCTCCTGTTCCGTACAGGTTGCAATTTGTCCTGAGGATGAACGGGAAGACGGGGAACCAATGAGAGACTAGCTCTTGGTGTTGGGACAGGCACAGGTCACTCTATTTTCCCATCAGGAAGAAGAATTAACCACAGGCTCAGCCTGCCCCCTGGAACCAGAACAGGACCTGAAGCCATCCTGCGCTTTTGCGGCCAGCTCCCTAAAAAAGCGAGTTGTAAAATGGAGCTTCAGGGCACTGCAATTCACAAACCTGCGGAGTTATAAATGATAACTCTCATCCACAAATATATTGAGGGAAGACAAAGAAGAGGATTTGAAATCAAGGCAGAATTGCAGGAAACAGATTTCAGGAGGTAGATTCGAATCGCCTTTAAAGCACATGAAAAGCGGCAAAACGTTGACAATGATGCCCTTGGCCAAAAAGGGCGTATGCGTTTTTTCCTGAATATATTCAGGAAAAAACGCATACGCCCTTTTTGGCCAACCAAGCAACCTGGAAAGGCAAATCAGCGCTACAAAGAAGTCTCGCTTCCCATCGGTCAAAAGGGCCATGCTGAAAAAAGTGTCAAAACCAGAAATGCAGGAAAGGCCATGGAGAAATGGGAGCCTTGCTACACTGATGGGCGGGATGTAAATTGCCAAGAGCCACTCTGGAGAAGGGTACGGTGTGTCCTGAAACATCTAAAAAACACAGCTTAGAGAGCATAGGGCACTTCCACGCATGGGGGTATAAAGTGGGAAAATTGAAAATCAGCAAGACACAGGCACCCCAAAGTTTAGGGCTGCTCTGTTGACAAGGACCTCCACTTCATTCCACCTTAAATATCCCAGGAAAGCGAAAAATGGATAAAAAATTTGAGGTCCATATGTACAATGGAATATCCCTCAGCCATGAAATCAGTCATAAGGCTAGTAGCAGCATGATGAGTGGATTTAGGTACGACGATTCTAAGTGAAATAAGTCACACAGAAAAGGACACTTCTCATAAGGTGGCACTTATAGAGGGAATGTAAAAACCGTTACACTTGATCTGAATTACAAAACAGAACAGAGTCACACAAGCAGAAAACACACTATGGCTGCTTAACGGGAAAGGTGAGGTGGGGTGATACATAAAACAAGAGTTTCAAATTAGCTCAGATACCGTTCCATAAACCCAATATGTAACAGACAAGACCTACTCCTTGCTCAGAGAACTGGACTCAACACGCCCGATTCACCGCACAAGAATATATCTGACTACTAATAATCTTAAAACCTATGTATTGATATCTCTCTGTTAGTGTGTCAAGTGGGTGTAAAGCGGCATAAACACAGCCGTGAAAAGCAGCTAAACCCCATTATAAAAATAAATTACTTTTAAAAACCCATGAAACAAAGAGAGGGAAAGAGAGAGAAATTCTTACACAATTGGTTCAGGGGCTGTGATGCAACCTGAATTGACCATATCTAGACCCACTGCTGGATGAGACATAAGGGTGGACACTCTTGGGGCTGAGAGGTTTGGTGAGGTTGGGTGAGCAAACGCAGACCCTTTAAAGTAATACTGCGTGCTACCCATCGCATGGGTCCCAAATCTCCAGGTTCAAGGGCATCTTCCTAAATCAAAAACATGAATGAGAAACCCAGAAGATGGTACACCGTGTGATGGGGAAAGGTTTCTAAAATGCACCTCATTTCTCATCTTCTTGTGCTCGGGTTGGCCATTCCAGCCACTTTACTAGCAATCTCCCTACTTGGAGCATCAGCACCTTTAACATCCTGTTCCGTACAGGTTGCAATTTGTCCTGAGGATGAACGGGAAGACGGGGAACCAATGAGAGACTAGCTCTTGGTGTTGGGACAGGCACAGGTCACTCTATTTTCCCATCAGGAAGAAGAATTAACCACAGGCTCAGCCTGCCCCCTGGAACCAGAACAGGACCTGAAGCCATCCTGCGCTTTTGCGGCCAGCTCCCTAAAAAAGCGAGTTGTAAAATGGAGCTTCAGGGCACTGCAATTCACAAACCTGCGGAGTTATAAATGATAACTCTCATCCACAAATATATTGAGGGAAGACAAAGAAGAGGATTTGAAATCAAGGCAGAATTGCAGGAAACAGATTTCAGGAGGTAGATTCGAATCGCCTTTAAAGCACATGAAAAGCGGCAAAACGTTGACAATGATGCCCTTGGCCAAAAAGGGCGTATGCGTTTTTTCCTGAATATATTCAGGAAAAAACGCATACGCCCTTTTTGGCCAACCAAGCAACCTGGAAAGGCAAATCAGCGCTACAAAGAAGTCTCGCTTCCCATCGGTCAAAAGGGCCATGCTGAAAAAAGTGTCAAAACCAGAAATGCAGGAAAGGCCATGGAGAAATGGGAGCCTTGCTACACTGATGGGCGGGATGTAAATTGCCAAGAGCCACTCTGGAGAAGGGTACGGTGTGTCCTGAAACATCTAAAAAACACAGCTTAGAGAGCATAGGGCACTTCCACGCATGGGGGTATAAAGTGGGAAAATTGAAAATCAGCAAGACACAGGCACCCCAAAGTTTAGGGCTGCTCTGTTGACAAGGACCTCCACTTCATTCCACCTTAAATATCCCAAGAAAGCAAAAAATGGATAAAGAAGTGGTGGTCCTTATGTACAATGGAATATCCCTCAGCCATGAAATCAGTCATAAGGCTAGTAGCAGCATGATGAGTGGATTTAGGTACGACGATTCTAAGTGAAATAAGTCACACAGAAAAGGACACTTCTCATAAGGTGTCACTTATAGAGGGAATGTAAAAACCGTTACACTTGAACTGAATTACAAAACAGAACAGAGTCACACAAGCAGAAAACACACTATGGCTGCTTAACGGGAAAGGTGAGGTGGGGTGATACATAAAACAAGAGTTTCAAATTAGCTCAGATACCGTTCCATAAACCCAATATGTAACAGACAAGACCTACTCCTTGCTCAGAGAACTGGACTCAACACGCCCGATTCACCGCACAAGAATATATCTGACTAGTAATAATCTTAAAACCTATGTATTGATATCTCTCTGTTAGTGTGTCAAGTGGGTGTAAAGCGGCATAAACACAGCCGTGAAAAGCAGCTAAACCCCATTATAAAAATAAATTACTTTTAAAAACCCATGAAACAAAGACAGGGAAAGAGAGAGAAATTCTTACACAATTGGTTCAGGGGCTGTGATGCAACCTGAATTGACCATATCTAGACCCACTGCTGGATGAGACATAAGGGTGGACACTCTTGGGGCTGAGAGGTTTGGTGAGGTTGGGTGAGCAAACGCAGACCCTTTAAAGTAATACTGCGTGCTACCCATCGCATGGGTCCCAAATCTCCAGGTTCAAGGGCATCTTCCTAAATCAAAAACATGAATGAGAAACCCAGAAGATGGTACACCGTGTGATGGGGAAAGGTTTCTAAAATGCACCTCATTTCTCATCTTCTTGTGCTCGGGTTGGCCATTCCAGCCACTTTACTAGCAATCTCCCTACTTGGAGCATCAGCACCTTTAACATCCTGTTCCGTACAGGTTGCAATTTGTCCTGAGGATGAACGGGAAGACGGGGAACCAATGAGAGACTAGCTCTTGGTGTTGGGACAGGCACAGGTCACTCTATTTTCCCATCAGGAAGAAGAATTAACCACAGGCTCAGCCTGCCCCCTGGAACCAGAACAGGACCTGAAGCCATCCTGCGCTTTTGCGGCCAGCTCCCTAAAAAAGGGAGTTGTAAAATGGAGCTTCAGGGCACTGCAATTCACAGACCTGCGGAGTTATAAATGATAACTCTCATCCACAAATATATTGAGGGAAGACAAAGAAGAGGATTTGAAATCAAGGCAGAATTGCAGGAAACAGATTTCAGGAGGTAGATTCGAATCGCCTTTAAAGCACATGAAAAGCGGCAAAACGTTGACAATGATGCCCTTGGCCAAAAAGGGCGTATGCGTTTTTTCCTGAATATATTCAGGAAAAAACGCATACGCCCTTTTTGGCCAACCAAGCAACCTGGAAAGGCAAATCAGCGCTACAAAGAAGTCTCGCTTCCCATCGGTCAAAAGGGCCATGCTGAAAAAAGTGTCAAAACCAGAAATGCAGGAAAGGCCATGGAGAAATGGGAGCCTTGCTACACTGATGGGCGGGATGTAAATTGCCAACAGCCACTCTGGAGAAGGGTACGGTGTGTCCTGAAACATCTAAAAAACACAGCTTAGAGAGCATAGGGCACTTCCACGCATGGGGGTATAAAGTGGGAAAATTGAAAATCAGCAAGACACAGGCACCCCAAAGTTTAGGGCTGCTCTGTTGACAAGGACCTCCACTTCATTCCACCTTAAATATCCCAAGAAAGCAAAAAATGGATAAAGAAGTGGTGGTCCTTATGTACAATGGAATATCACTCAGCCATGAAATCAATGTCATAAGGCTAGTAGCAGCATGATGAGTGGATTTAGGTACGACGATTCTAAGTGAAATAAGTCACACAGAAAAGGACACTTCTCATAAGGTGTCACTTATAGAGGCACTGTAAAAACCGTTACACTTGAACTGAATTACAAAACAGAACAGAGTCACACAAGCAGAAAACACACTATGGCTGCTTAACGGGAAAGGTGAGGTGGGGTGATACATAAAACAAGAGTTTCAAATTAGCACAGATACCGTTCCATAAACCCAATATGTAACAGACAAGACCTACTCCTTGCTCAGAGAACTGGACTCAACACGCCCGATTCACCGCACAAGAATATATCTGACTAGTAATAATCTTAAAACCTATGTATTGATATCTCTCTGTTAGTGTGTCAAGTGGGTGTAAAGCGGCATAAACACAGCCGTGAAAAGCAGCTAAATCCCATTATAAAAATAAATTACTTTTAAAAACCCATGAAACAAAGACAGGGAAAGAGAGAGAAATTCTTACACAATTCGTTCAGGGGCTGTGATGCAACCTGAATTGACCATATCTAGACCCACAGCTGGATGAGACATAAGGGTGGACACTCTTGGGGCTGAGAGGTTTGGTGAGGTTGGGTGAGCAAACGCAGACCCTTTAAAGTAATACTGCGTGCTACCCATCGCATGGGTCCCAAATCTCCAGGTTCAAGGGCATCTTCCTAAATCAAAAACATGCATGAGAAACCCAGAAGATGGTACACCATGTGATGGGGAAAGGTTTCTAAAATGCACCTCATTTCTCATCTTCTTGTGCTCGGGTTGGCCATTCCAGCCACTTTACTAGCAATCTCCCTACTTGGAGCATCAGCACCTTTAACCTCCTGTTCCGTACAGGTTGCAATTTGTCCTGAGGATGAACGGGAAGACGGGGAACCAATGAGAGACTAGCTCTTGGTGTTGGGACAGGCACAGGTCACTCTATTTTCCCATCAGGAAGAAGAATTAACCACAGGCTCAGCCTGCCCCCCGGAACCAGAACAGGACCTGAAGCCATCCTGAGCTTTTGCGGCCAGCTCCCTAAAAAAGCGAGTTGTAAAATGGAGCTTCAGGGCACTGCAATTCACAAACCTGCGGAGTTATAAATGATAACTCTCATCCACAAATATATTGAGGGAAGGCAAAGAAGAGGATTTGAAATCAAGGCAGAATTGCAGGAAACAGATTTCAGGAGGTAGATTCGAATCGCCTTTAAAGCACATGAAAAGCGGCAAAACGTTGACAATGATGCCCTTGGCCAAAAAGGGCGTATGCGTTTTTTCCTGAATATATTCAGGAAAAAACGCATACGCCCTTTTTGGCCAACCAAGCAACCTGGAAAGGCAAATCAGCGCTACAAAGAAGTCTCGCTTCCCATCGGTCAAAAGGGCCATGCTGAAAAAAGTGTCAAAACCAGAAATGCAGGAAAGGCCATGGAGAAATGGGAGCCTTGCTACACTGATGGGCGGGATGTAAATTGCCAAGAGCCACTCTGGAGAAGGGTACGGTGTGTCCTGAAACATCTAAAAAACACAGCTTAGAGAGCATAGGGCACTTCCACGCATGGGGGTATAAAGTGGGAAAATTGAAAATCAGCAAGACACAGGCACCCCAAAGTTTAGGGCTGCTCTGTTGACAAGGACCTCCACTTCATTCCACCTTAAATATCCCAGGAAAGCGAAAAATGGATAAAAAATTTGAGGTCCATATGTACAATGGAATATCCCTCAGCCATGAAATCAGTCATAAGGCTAGTAGCAGCATGATGAGTGGATTTAGGTACGACGATTCTAAGTGAAATAAGTCACACAGAAAAGGACACTTCTCATAAGGTGGCACTTATAGAGGGAATGTAAAAACCGTTACACTTGATCTGAATTACAAAACAGAACAGAGTCACACAAGCAGAAAACACACTATGGCTGCTTAACGGGAAAGGTGAGGTGGGGTGATACATAAAACAAGAGTTTCAAATTAGCTCAGATACCGTTCCATAAACCCAATATGTAACAGACAAGACCTACTCCTTGCTCAGAGAACTGGACTCAACACGCCCGATTCACCGCACAAGAATATATCTGACTACTAATAATCTTAAAACCTATGTATTGATATCTCTCTGTTAGTGTGTCAAGTGGGTGTAAAGCGGCATAAACACAGCCGTGAAAAGCAGCTAAACCCCATTATAAAAATAAATTACTTTTAAAAACCCATGAAACAAAGAGAGGGAAAGAGAGAGAAATTCTTACACAATTGGTTCAGGGGCTGTGATGCAACCTGAATTGACCATATCTAGACCCACTGCTGGATGAGACATAAGGGTGGACACTCTTGGGGCTGAGAGGTTTGGTGAGGTTGGGTGAGCAAACGCAGACCCTTTAAAGTAATACTGCGTGCTACCCATCGCATGGGTCCCAAATCTCCAGGTTCAAGGGCATCTTCCTAAATCAAAAACATGAATGAGAAACCCAGAAGATGGTACACCGTGTGATGGGGAAAGGTTTCTAAAATGCACCTCATTTCTCATCTTCTTGTGCTCGGGTTGGCCATTCCAGCCACTTTACTAGCAATCTCCCTACTTGGAGCATCAGCACCTTTAACATCCTGTTCCGTACAGGTTGCAATTTGTCCTGAGGATGAACGGGAAGACGGGGAACCAATGAGAGACTAGCTCTTGGTGTTGGGACAGGCACAGGTCACTCTATTTTCCCATCAGGAAGAAGAATTAACCACAGGCTCAGCCTGCCCCCTGGAACCAGAACAGGACCTGAAGCCATCCTGCGCTTTTGCGGCCAGCTCCCTAAAAAAGCGAGTTGTAAAATGGAGCTTCAGGGCACTGCAATTCACAAACCTGCGGAGTTATAAATGATAACTCTCATCCACAAATATATTGAGGGAAGACAAAGAAGAGGATTTGAAATCAAGGCAGAATTGCAGGAAACAGATTTCAGGAGGTAGATTCGAATCGCCTTTAAAGCACATGAAAAGCGGCAAAACGTTGACAATGATGCCCTTGGCCAAAAAGGGCGTATGCGTTTTTTCCTGAATATATTCAGGAAAAAACGCATACGCCCTTTTTGGCCAACCAAGCAACCTGGAAAGGCAAATCAGCGCTACAAAGAAGTCTCGCTTCCCATCGGTCAAAAGGGCCATGCTGAAAAAAGTGTCAAAACCAGAAATGCAGGAAAGGCCATGGAGAAATGGGAGCCTTGCTACACTGATGGGCGGGATGTAAATTGCCAAGAGCCACTCTGGAGAAGGGTACGGTGTGTCCTGAAACATCTAAAAAACACAGCTTAGAGAGCATAGGGCACTTCCACGCATGGGGGTATAAAGTGGGAAAATTGAAAATCAGCAAGACACAGGCACCCCAAAGTTTAGGGCTGCTCTGTTGACAAGGACCTCCACTTCATTCCACCTTAAATATCCCAAGAAAGCAAAAAATGGATAAAGAAGTGGTGGTCCTTATGTACAATGGAATATCCCTCAGCCATGAAATCAGTCATAAGGCTAGTAGCAGCATGATGAGTGGATTTAGGTACGACGATTCTAAGTGAAATAAGTCACACAGAAAAGGACACTTCTCATAAGGTGTCACTTATAGAGGGAATGTAAAAACCGTTACACTTGAACTGAATTACAAAACAGAACAGAGTCACACAAGCAGAAAACACACTATGGCTGCTTAACGGGAAAGGTGAGGTGGGGTGATACATAAAACAAGAGTTTCAAATTAGCTCAGATACCGTTCCATAAACCCAATATGTAACAGACAAGACCTACTCCTTGCTCAGAGAACTGGACTCAACACGCCCGATTCACCGCACAAGAATATATCTGACTAGTAATAATCTTAAAACCTATGTATTGATATCTCTCTGTTAGTGTGTCAAGTGGGTGTAAAGCGGCATAAACACAGCCGTGAAAAGCAGCTAAACCCCATTATAAAAATAAATTACTTTTAAAAACCCATGAAACAAAGACAGGGAAAGAGAGAGAAATTCTTACACAATTGGTTCAGGGGCTGTGATGCAACCTGAATTGACCATATCTAGACCCACTGCTGGATGAGACATAAGGGTGGACACTCTTGGGGCTGAGAGGTTTGGTGAGGTTGGGTGAGCAAACGCAGACCCTTTAAAGTAATACTGCGTGCTACCCATCGCATGGGTCCCAAATCTCCAGGTTCAAGGGCATCTTCCTAAATCAAAAACATGAATGAGAAACCCAGAAGATGGTACACCGTGTGATGGGGAAAGGTTTCTAAAATGCACCTCATTTCTCATCTTCTTGTGCTCGGGTTGGCCATTCCAGCCACTTTACTAGCAATCTCCCTACTTGGAGCATCAGCACCTTTAACATCCTGTTCCGTACAGGTTGCAATTTGTCCTGAGGATGAACGGGAAGACGGGGAACCAATGAGAGACTAGCTCTTGGTGTTGGGACAGGCACAGGTCACTCTATTTTCCCATCAGGAAGAAGAATTAACCACAGGCTCAGCCTGCCCCCTGGAACCAGAACAGGACCTGAAGCCATCCTGCGCTTTTGCGGCCAGCTCCCTAAAAAAGGGAGTTGTAAAATGGAGCTTCAGGGCACTGCAATTCACAGACCTGCGGAGTTATAAATGATAACTCTCATCCACAAATATATTGAGGGAAGACAAAGAAGAGGATTTGAAATCAAGGCAGAATTGCAGGAAACAGATTTCAGGAGGTAGATTCGAATCGCCTTTAAAGCACATGAAAAGCGGCAAAACGTTGACAATGATGCCCTTGGCCAAAAAGGGCGTATGCGTTTTTTCCTGAATATATTCAGGAAAAAACGCATACGCCCTTTTTGGCCAACCAAGCAACCTGGAAAGGCAAATCAGCGCTACAAAGAAGTCTCGCTTCCCATCGGTCAAAAGGGCCATGCTGAAAAAAGTGTCAAAACCAGAAATGCAGGAAAGGCCATGGAGAAATGGGAGCCTTGCTACACTGATGGGCGGGATGTAAATTGCCAACAGCCACTCTGGAGAAGGGTACGGTGTGTCCTGAAACATCTAAAAAACACAGCTTAGAGAGCATAGGGCACTTCCACGCATGGGGGTATAAAGTGGGAAAATTGAAAATCAGCAAGACACAGGCACCCCAAAGTTTAGGGCTGCTCTGTTGACAAGGACCTCCACTTCATTCCACCTTAAATATCCCAAGAAAGCAAAAAATGGATAAAGAAGTGGTGGTCCTTATGTACAATGGAATATCACTCAGCCATGAAATCAATGTCATAAGGCTAGTAGCAGCATGATGAGTGGATTTAGGTACGACGATTCTAAGTGAAATAAGTCACACAGAAAAGGACACTTCTCATAAGGTGTCACTTATAGAGGCACTGTAAAAACCGTTACACTTGAACTGAATTACAAAACAGAACAGAGTCACACAAGCAGAAAACACACTATGGCTGCTTAACGGGAAAGGTGAGGTGGGGTGATACATAAAACAAGAGTTTCAAATTAGCACAGATACCGTTCCATAAACCCAATATGTAACAGACAAGACCTACTCCTTGCTCAGAGAACTGGACTCAACACGCCCGATTCACCGCACAAGAATATATCTGACTAGTAATAATCTTAAAACCTATGTATTGATATCTCTCTGTTAGTGTGTCAAGTGGGTGTAAAGCGGCATAAACACAGCCGTGAAAAGCAGCTAAATCCCATTATAAAAATAAATTACTTTTAAAAACCCATGAAACAAAGACAGGGAAAGAGAGAGAAATTCTTACACAATTCGTTCAGGGGCTGTGATGCAACCTGAATTGACCATATCTAGACCCACAGCTGGATGAGACATAAGGGTGGACACTCTTGGGGCTGAGAGGTTTGGTGAGGTTGGGTGAGCAAACGCAGACCCTTTAAAGTAATACTGCGTGCTACCCATCGCATGGGTCCCAAATCTCCAGGTTCAAGGGCATCTTCCTAAATCAAAAACATGCATGAGAAACCCAGAAGATGGTACACCATGTGATGGGGAAAGGTTTCTAAAATGCACCTCATTTCTCATCTTCTTGTGCTCGGGTTGGCCATTCCAGCCACTTTACTAGCAATCTCCCTACTTGGAGCATCAGCACCTTTAACCTCCTGTTCCGTACAGGTTGCAATTTGTCCTGAGGATGAACGGGAAGACGGGGAACCAATGAGAGACTAGCTCTTGGTGTTGGGACAGGCACAGGTCACTCTATTTTCCCATCAGGAAGAAGAATTAACCACAGGCTCAGCCTGCCCCCCGGAACCAGAACAGGACCTGAAGCCATCCTGAGCTTTTGCGGCCAGCTCCCTAAAAAAGCGAGTTGTAAAATGGAGCTTCAGGGCACTGCAATTCACAAACCTGCGGAGTTATAAATGATAACTCTCATCCACAAATATATTGAGGGAAGGCAAAGAAGAGGATTTGAAATCAAGGCAGAATTGCAGGAAACAGATTTCAGGAGGTAGATTCGAATCGCCTTTAAAGCACATGAAAAGCGGCAAAACGTTGACAATGATGCCCTTGGCCAAAAAGGGCTTATGCGTTTTTTCCTGAATATATTCAGGAAAAAACGCATAAGCCCTTTTTGGCCAACCAAGCAACCTGGAAAGGCAAATCAGCGCTACAAAGAAGTCTCGCTTCCCATCGGTCAAAAGGGCCATGCTGAAAAAAGTGTCAAAACCAGAAATGCAGGAAAGGCCATGGAGAAATGGGAGCCTTGCTACACTGATGGGCGGGATGTAAATTGCCAAGAGCCACTCTGGAGAAGGGTACGGTGTGTCCTGAAACATCTAAAAAACACAGCTTAGAGAGCATAGGGCACTTCCACGCATGGGGGTATAAAGTGGGAAAATTGAAAATCAGCAAGACACAGGCACCCCAAAGTTTAGGGCTGCTCTGTTGACAAGGACCTCCACTTCATTCCACCTTAAATATCCCAAGAAAGCGAAAAATGGATAAAGAAGTGGTGGTCCTTATGTACAATGGAATATCACTCAGCCATGAAATCAATGTCATAAGTCTAGCAGCAGCATGATGAGTGGATTTAGGTACGACGATTCTAAGTGAAATAAGTCACACAGAAAAGGACACTTCTCATAAGGTGTCACTTATAGAGGGACTGTAAAAACCGTTACACTTGAACTGAATTACAAAACAGAACAGAGTCACACAAGCAGAAAACACACTATGGCTGCTTAAGGGGAAAGGTGAGGTGGGGTGATACATAAAACAAGAGTTTCAAATTAGCTCAGATACCGTTCCATAAACCCAATATGTAACAGACAAGACCTACTCCTTGCTCAGAGAACTGGACTCAACACGCCCGATTCAACGCACAAGAATATATCTGACTAGTAATAATCTTAAAACCTATGTATTGATATCTCTCTGTTAGTGTGTCAAGTGGGTGTAAAGCGGCATAAACACAGCCGTGAAAAGCAGCTAAACCCCATTATAAAAATAAATTACTTTTAAAAACCCATGAAACAAAGACAGGGAAAGAGAGAGAAATTCTTACACAATTCGTTCAGGGGCTGTGATGCAACCTGAATTGACCATATCTAGACCCACAGCTGGATGAGACATAAGGGTGGACACTCTTGGGGCTGAGAGGTTTGGTGAGGTTGGGTGAGCAAACGCAGACCCTTTAAAGTAATACTGCGTGCTACCCATCGCATGGGTCCCAAATCTCCAGGTTCAAGGGCATCTTCCTAAATCAAAAACATGCATGAGAAACCCAGAAGATGGTACACCATGTGATGGGGAAAGGTTTCTAAAATGCACCTCATTTCTCATCTTCTTGTGCTCGGGTTGGCCATTCCAGCCACTTTACTAGCAATCTCCCTACTTGGAGCATCAGCACCTTTAACCTCCTGTTCCGTACAGGTTGCAATTTGTCCTGAGGATGAACGGGAAGACGGGGAACCAATGAGAGACTAGCTCTTGGTGTTGGGACAGGCACAGGTCACTCTATTTTCCCATCAGGAAGAAGAATTAACCACAGGCTCAGCCTGCCCCCCGGAACCAGAACAGGACCTGAAGCCATCCTGCGCTTTTGCGGCCAGCTCCCTAAAAAAGCGAGTTGTAAAATGGAGCTTCAGGGCACTGCAATTCACAAACCTGCGGAGTTATAAATGATAACTCTCATCCACAAATATATTGAGGGAAGGCAAAGAAGAGGATTTGAAATCAAGGCAGAATTGCAGGAAACAGATTTCAGGAGGTAGATTCGAATCGCCTTTAAAGCACATGAAAAGCGGCAAAACGTTGACAATGATGCCCTTGGCCAAAAAGGGCGTATGCGTTTTTTCCTGAATATATTCAGGAAAAAACGCATACGCCCTTTTTGGCCAACCAAGCAACCTGGAAAGGCAAATCAGCGCTACAAAGAAGTCTCGCTTCCCATCGGTCAAAAGGGCCATGCTGAAAAAAGTGTCAAAACCAGAAATGCAGGAAAGGCCATGGAGAAATGGGAGCCTTGCTACACTGGTGGGCGGGATGTAAATTGCCAAGAGCCACTCTGGAGAAGGGTACGGTGTGTCCTGAAACATCTAAAAAAACACAGCTTAGAGAGCATAGGGCAATTCCACGCATGGGGGTATAAAGTGGGAAAATTGAAAATCAGCAAGACACAGGCACCCCAAAGTTTAGGGCTGCTCTGTTGACAAGGACCTCCACTTCATTCCACCTTAAATATCCCAGGAAAGCGAAAAATGGATAAAAAATTTGAGGTCCATATGTACAATGGAATATCCCTCAGCCATGAAATCAGTCATAAGGCTAGTAGCAGCATGATGAGTGGATTTAGGTACGACGATTCTAAGTGAAATAAGTCACACAGAAAAGGACACTTCTCATAAGGTGTCACTTATAGAGGGAATGTAAAAACCGTTACACTTGAACTGAATTACAAAACAGAACAGAGTCACACAAGCAGAAAACACACTATGGCTGCTTAACGGGAAAGGTGAGGTGGGGTGATACATAAAACAAGAGTTTCAAATTAGCTCAGATACCGTTCCATAAACCCAATATGTAACAGACAAGACCTACTCCTTGCTCAGAGAACTGGACTCAACACGCCCGATTCAACGCACAAGAATATATCTGACTAGTAATAATCTTAAAACCTATGTATTGATATCTCTCTGTTAGTGTGTCAAGTGGGTGTAAAGCGGCATAAACACAGCCGTGAAAAGCAGCTAAACCCCATTATAAAAATAAATTACTTTTAAAAACCCATGAAACAAAGACAGGGAAAGAGAGAGAAATTCTTACACAATTCGTTCAGGGGCTGTGATGCAACCTGAATTGACCATATCTAGACCCACAGCTGGATGAGACATAAGGGTGGACACTCTTGGGGCTGAGAGGTTTGGTGAGGTTGGGTGAGCAAACGCAGACCCTTTAAAGTAATACTGCGTGCTACCCATCGCATGGGTCCCAAATCTCCAGGTTCAAGGGCATCTTCCTAAATCAAAAACATGCATGAGAAACCCAGAAGATGGTACACCATGTGATGGGGAAAGGTTTCTAAAATGCACCTCATTTCTCATCTTCTTGTGCTCGGGTTGGCCATTCCAGCCACTTTACTAGCAATCTCCCTACTTGGAGCATCAGCACCTTTAACCTCCTGTTCCGTACAGGTTGCAATTTGTCCTGAGGATGAACGGGAAGACGGGGAACCAATGAGAGACTAGCTCTTGGTGTTGGGACAGGCACAGGTCACTCTATTTTCCCATCAGGAAGAAGAATTAACCACAGGCTCAGCCTGCCCCCTGGAACCAGAACAGGACCTGAAGCCATCCTGCGCTTTTGCGGCCAGCTCCCTAAAAAAGCGAGTTGTAAAATGGAGCTTCAGGGCACTGCAATTCACAAACCTGCGGAGTTATAAATGATAACTCTCATCCACAAATATATTGAGGGAAGACAAAGAAGAGGATTTGAAATCAAGGCAGAATTGCAGGAAACAGATTTCAGGAGGTAGATTCGAATCGCCTTTAAAGCACATGAAAAGCGGCAAAACGTTGACAATGATGCCCTTGGCCAAAAAGGGCGTATGCGTTTTTTCCTGAATATATTCAGGAAAAAACGCATACGCCCTTTTTGGCCAACCAAGCAACCTGGAAAGGCAAATCAGCGCTACAAAGAAGTCTCGCTTCCCATCGGTCAAAAGGGCCATGCTGAAAAAAGTGTCAAAACCAGAAATGCAGGAAAGGCCATGGAGAAATGGGAGCCTTGCTACACTGATGGGCGGGATGTAAATTGCCAAGAGCCACTCTGGAGAAGGGTACGGTGTGTCCTGAAACATCTAAAAAACACAGCTTAGAGAGCATAGGGCACTTCCACGCATGGGGGTATAAAGTGGGAAAATTGAAAATCAGCAAGACACAGGCACCCCAAAGTTTAGGGCTGCTCTGTTGACAAGGACCTCCACTTCATTCCACCTTAAATATCCCAAGAAAGCGAAAAATGGATAAAGAAGTGGTGGTCCTTATGTACAATGGAATATCACTCAGCCATGAAATCAATGTCATAAGGCTAGCAGCAGCATGATGAGTGGATTTAGGTACGACGATTCTAAGTGAAATAAGTCACACAGAAAAGGACACTTCTCATAAGGTGTCACTTATAGAGGGACTGTAAAAACCGTTACACTTGAACTGAATTACAAAACAGAACAGAGTCACACAAGCAGAAAACACACTATGGCTGCTTAACGGGAAAGGTGAGGTGGGGTGATACATAAAACAAGAGTTTCAAATTAGCTCAGATACCGTTCCATAAACCCAATATGTAACAGACAAGACCTACTCCTTGCTCAGAGAACTGGACTCAACACGCCCGATTCACCGCACAAGAATATATCTGACTAGTAATAATCTTAAAACCTATGTATTGATATCTCTCTGTTAGTGTGTCAAGTGGGTGTAAAGCGGCATAAACACAGCCGTGAAAAGCAGCTAAACCCCATTATAAAAATAAATTACTTTTAAAAACCCATGAAACAAAGACAGGGAAAGAGAGAGAAATTCTTACACAATTCGTTCAGGGGCTGTGATGCAACCTGAATTGACCATATCTAGACCCACAGCTGGATGAGACATAAGGGTGGACACTCTTGGGGCTGAGAGGTTTGGTGAGGTTGGGTGAGCAAACGCAGACCCTTTAAAGTAATACTGCGTGCTACCCATCGCATGGGTCCCAAATCTCCAGGTTCAAGGGCATCTTCCTAAATCAAAAACATGCATGAGAAACCCAGAAGATGGTACACCATGTGATGGGGAAAGGTTTCTAAAATGCACCTCATTTCTCATCTTCTTGTGCTCGGGTTGGCCATTCCAGCCACTTTACTAGCAATCTCCCTACTTGGAGCATCAGCACCTTTAACCTCCTGTTCCGTACAGGTTGCAATTTGTCCTGAGGATGAACGGGAAGACGGGGAACCAATGAGAGACTAGCTCTTGGTGTTGGGACAGGCACAGGTCACTCTATTTTCCCATCAGGAAGAAGAATTAACCACAGGCTCAGCCTGCCCCCCGGAACCAGAACAGGACCTGAAGCCATCCTGCGCTTTTGCGGCCAGCTCCCTAAAAAAGCGAGTTGTAAAATGGAGCTTCAGGGCACTGCAATTCACCAACCTGCGGAGTTATAAATGATAACTCTCATCCACAAATATATTGAGGGAAGGCAAAGAAGAGGATTTGAAATCAAGGCAGAATTGCAGGAAACAGATTTCAGGAGGTAGATTCGAATCGCCTTTAAAGCACATGAAAAGCGGCAAAACGTTGACAATGATGCCCTTGGCCAAAAAGGGCGTATGCGTTTTTTCCTGAATATATTCAGGAAAAAACGCATACGCCCTTTTTGGCCAACCAAGCAACCTGGAAAGGCAAATCAGCGCTACAAAGAAGTCTCGCTTCCCATCGGTCAAAAGGGCCATGCTGAAAAAAGTGTCAAAACCAGAAATGCAGGAAAGGCCATGGAGAAATGGGAGCCTTGCTACACTGGTGGGCGGGATGTAAATTGCCAAGAGCCACTCTGGAGAAGGGTACGGTGTGTCCTGAAACATCTAAAAAAACACAGCTTAGAGAGCATAGGGCAATTCCACGCATGGGGGTATAAAGTGGGAAAATTGAAAATCAGCAAGACACAGGCACCCCAAAGTTTAGGGCTGCTCTGTTGACAAGGACCTCCACTTCATTCCACCTTAAATATCCCAGGAAAGCGAAAAATGGATAAAAAATTTGAGGTCCATATGTACAATGGAATATCCCTCAGCCATGAAATCAGTCATAAGGCTAGTAGCAGCATGATGAGTGGATTTAGGTACGACGATTCTAAGTGAAATAAGTCACACAGAAAAGGACACTTCTCATAAGGTGTCACTTATAGAGGGAATGTAAAAACCGTTACACTTGAACTGAATTACAAAACAGAACAGAGTCACACAAGCAGAAAACACACTATGGCTGCTTAACGGGAAAGGTGAGGTGGGGTGATACATAAAACAAGAGTTTCAAATTAGCTCAGATACCGTTCCATAAACCCAATATGTAACAGACAAGACCTACTCCTTGCTCAGAGAACTGGACTCAACACGCCCGATTCAACGCACAAGAATATATCTGACTAGTAATAATCTTAAAACCTATGTATTGATATCTCTCTGTTAGTGTGTCAAGTGGGTGTAAAGCGGCATAAACACAGCCGTGAAAAGCAGCTAAACCCCATTATAAAAATAAATTACTTTTAAAAACCCATGAAACAAAGACAGGGAAAGAGAGAGAAATTCTTACACAATTCGTTCAGGGGCTGTGATGCAACCTGAATTGACCATATCTAGACCCACAGCTGGATGAGACATAAGGGTGGACACTCTTGGGGCTGAGAGGTTTGGTGAGGTTGGGTGAGCAAACGCAGACCCTTTAAAGTAATACTGCGTGCTACCCATCGCATGGGTCCCAAATCTCCAGGTTCAAGGGCATCTTCCTAAATCAAAAACATGCATGAGAAACCCAGAAGATGGTACACCATGTGATGGGGAAAGGTTTCTAAAATGCACCTCATTTCTCATCTTCTTGTGCTCGGGTTGGCCATTCCAGCCACTTTACTAGCAATCTCCCTACTTGGAGCATCAGCACCTTTAACCTCCTGTTCCGTACAGGTTGCAATTTGTCCTGAGGATGAACGGGAAGACGGGGAACCAATGAGAGACTAGCTCTTGGTGTTGGGACAGGCACAGGTCACTCTATTTTCCCATCAGGAAGAAGAATTAACCACAGGCTCAGCCTGCCCCCTGGAACCAGAACAGGACCTGAAGCCATCCTGCGCTTTTGCGGCCAGCTCCCTAAAAAAGCGAGTTGTAAAATGGAGCTTCAGGGCACTGCAATTCACAAACCTGCGGAGTTATAAATGATAACTCTCATCCACAAATATATTGAGGGAAGACAAAGAAGAGGATTTGAAATCAAGGCAGAATTGCAGGAAACAGATTTCAGGAGGTAGATTCGAATCGCCTTTAAAGCACATGAAAAGCGGCAAAACGTTGACAATGATGCCCTTGGCCAAAAAGGGCGTATGCGTTTTTTCCTGAATATATTCAGGAAAAAACGCATACGCCCTTTTTGGCCAACCAAGCAACCTGGAAAGGCAAATCAGCGCTACAAAGAAGTCTCGCTTCCCATCGGTCAAAAGGGCCATGCTGAAAAAAGTGTCAAAACCAGAAATGCAGGAAAGGCCATGGAGAAATGGGAGCATTGCTACACTGATGGGCGGGATGTAAATTGCCAAGAGCCACTCTGGAGAAGGGTACGGTGTGTCCTGAAACATCTAAAAAACACAGCTTAGAGAGCATAGGGCACTTCCACGCATGGGGGTATAAAGTGGGAAAATTGAAAATCAGCAAGACACAGGCACCCCAAAGTTTAGGGCTGCTCTGTTGACAAGGACCTCCACTTCATTCCACCTTAAATATCCCAAGAAAGCGAAAAATGGATAAAGAAGTGGTGGTCCTTATGTACAATGGAATATCACTCAGCCATGAAATCAATGTCATAAGGCTAGCAGCAGCATGATGAGTGGATTTAGGTACGACGATTCTAAGTGAAATAAGTCACACAGAAAAGGACACTTCTCATAAGGTGTCACTTATAGAGGGAATGTAAAAACCGTTACACTTGAACTGAATTACAAAACAGAACAGAGTCACACAAGCAGAAAACACACTATGGCTGCTTAACGGGAAAGGTGAGGTGGGGTGATACATAAAACAAGAGTTTCAAATTAGCTCAGATACCGTTCCATAAACCCAATATGTAACAGACAAGACCTACTCCTTGCTCAGAGAACTGGACTCAACACGCCCGATTCACCGCACAAGAATATATCTGACTAGTAATAATCTTAAAACCTATGTATTGATATCTCTCTGTTAGTGTGTCAAGTGGGTGTAAAGCGGCATAAACACAGCCGTGAAAAGCAGCTAAACCCCATTATAAAAATAAATTACTTTTAAAAACCCATGAAACAAAGACAGGGAAAGAGAGAGAAATTCTTACACAATTCGTTCAGGGGCTGTGATGCAACCTGAATTGACCATATCTAGACCCACAGCTGGATGAGACATAAGGGTGGACACTCTTGGGGCTGAGAGGTTTGGTGAGGTTGGGTGAGCAAACGCAGACCCTTTAAAGTAATACTGCGTGCTACCCATCGCATGGGTCCCAAATCTCCAGGTTCAAGGGCATCTTCCTAAATCAAAAACATGCATGAGAAACCCAGAAGATGGTACACCATGTGATGGGGAAAGGTTTCTAAAATGCACCTCATTTCTCATCTTCTTGTGCTCGGGTTGGCCATTCCAGCCACTTTACTAGCAATCTCCCTACTTGGAGCATCAGCACCTTTAACCTCCTGTTCCGTACAGGTTGCAATTTGTCCTGAGGATGAACGGGAAGACGGGGAACCAATGAGAGACTAGCTCTTGGTGTTGGGACAGGCACAGGTCACTCTATTTTCCCATCAGGAAGAAGAATTAACCACAGGCTCAGCCTGCCCCCTGGAACCAGAACAGGACCTGAAGCCATCCTGCGCTTTTGCGGCCAGCTCCCTAAAAAAGCGAGTTGTAAAATGGAGCTTCAGGGCACTGCAATTCACAAACCTGCGGAGTTATAAATGATAACTCTCATCCACAAATATATTGAGGGAAGGCAAAGAAGAGGATTTGAAATCAAGGCAGAATTGCAGGAAACAGATTTCAGGAGGTAGATTCGAATCGCCTTTAAAGCACATGAAAAGCGGCAAAACGTTGACAATGATGCCCTTGGCCAAAAAGGGCGTATGCGTTTTTTCCTGAATATATTCAGGAAAAAACGCATACGCCCTTTTTGGCCAACCAAGCAACCTGTAAAGGCAAATCAGCGCTACAAAGAAGTCTCGCTTCCCATCGGTCAAAAGGGCCATGCTGAAAAAAGTGTCAAAACCAGAAATGCAGGAAAGGCCATGGAGAAATGGGAGCCTTGCTACACTGGTGGGCGGGATGTAAATTGCCAAGAGCCACTCTGGAGAAGGGTACGGTGTGTCCTGAAACATCTAAAAAAACACAGCTTAGAGAGCATAGGGCACTTCCACGCATGGGGGTATAAAGTGGGAAAATTGAAAATCAGCAAGACACAGGCACCCCAAAGTTTAGGGCTGCTCTGTTGACAAGGACCTCCACTTCATTCCACCTTAAATATCCCAGGAAAGCGAAAAATGGATAAAAAATTTGAGGTCCATATGTACAATGGAATATCCCTCAGCCATGAAATCAGTCATAAGGCTAGTAGCAGCATGATGAGTGGATTTAGGTACGACGATTCTAAGTGAAATAAGTCACACAGAAAAGGACACTTCTCATAAGGTGTCACTTATAGAGGGAATGTAAAAACCGTTACACTTGAACTGAATTACAAAACAGAACAGAGTCACACAAGCAGAAAACACACTATGGCTGCTTAACGGGAAAGGTGAGGTGGGGTGATACATAAAACAAGAGTTTCAAATTAGCTCAGATACCGTTCCATAAACCCAATATGTAACAGACAAGACCTACTCCTTGCTCAGAGAACTGGACTCAACACGCCCGATTCAACGCACAAGAATATATCTGACTAGTAATAATCTTAAAACCTATGTATTGATATCTCTCTGTTAGTGTGTCAAGTGGGTGTAAAGCGGCATAAACACAGCCGTGAAAAGCAGCTAAACCCCATTATAAAAATAAATTACTTTTAAAAACCCATGAAACAAAGACAGGGAAAGAGAGAGAAATTCTTACACAATTCGTTCAGGGGCTGTGATGCAACCTGAATTGACCATATCTAGACCCACAGCTGGATGAGACATAAGGGTGGACACTCTTGGGGCTGAGAGGTTTGGTGAGGTTGGGTGAGCAAACGCAGACCCTTTAAAGTAATACTGCGTGCTACCCATCGCATGGGTCCCAAATCTCCAGGTTCAAGGGCATCTTCCTAAATCAAAAACATGCATGAGAAACCCAGAAGATGGTACACCATGTGATGGGGAAAGGTTTCTAAAATGCACCTCATTTCTCATCTTCTTGTGCTCGGGTTGGCCATTCCAGCCACTTTACTAGCAATCTCCCTACTTGGAGCATCAGCACCTTTAACCTCCTGTTCCGTACAGGTTGCAATTTGTCCTGAGGATGAACGGGAAGACGGGGAACCAATGAGAGACTAGCTCTTGGTGTTGGGACAGGCACAGGTCACTCTATTTTCCCATCAGGAAGAAGAATTAACCACAGGCTCAGCCTGCCCCCTGGAACCAGAACAGGACCTGAAGCCATCCTGCGCTTTTGCGGCCAGCTCCCTAAAAAAGCGAGTTGTAAAATGGAGCTTCAGGGCACTGCAATTCACAAACCTGCGGAGTTATAAATGATAACTCTCATCCACAAATATATTGAGGGAAGACAAAGAAGAGGATTTGAAATCAAGGCAGAATTGCAGGAAACAGATTTCAGGAGGTAGATTCGAATCGCCTTTAAAGCACATGAAAAGCGGCAAAACGTTGACAATGATGCCCTTGGCCAAAAAGGGCGTATGCGTTTTTTCCTGAATATATTCAGGAAAAAACGCATACGCCCTTTTTGGCCAACCAAGCAACCTGGAAAGGCAAATCAGCGCTACAAAGAAGTCTCGCTTCCCATCGGTCAAAAGGGCCATGCTGAAAAAAGTGTCAAAACCAGAAATGCAGGAAAGGCCATGGAGAAATGGGAGCCTTGCTACACTGATGGGCGGGATGTAAATTGCCAAGAGCCACTCTGGAGAAGGGTACGGTGTGTCCTGAAACATCTAAAAAACACAGCTTAGAGAGCATAGGGCACTTCCACGCATGGGGGTATAAAGTGGGAAAATTGAAAATCAGCAAGACACAGGCACCCCAAAGTTTAGGGCTGCTCTGTTGACAAGGACCTCCACTTCATTCCACCTTAAATATCCCAGGAAAGCGAAAAATGGATAAAAAATTTGAGGTCCATATGTACAATGGAATATCCCTCAGCCATGAAATCAGTCATAAGGCTAGTAGCAGCATGATGAGTGGATTTAGGTACGACGATTCTAAGTGAAATAAGTCACACAGAAAAGGACACTTCTCATAAGGTGGCACTTATAGAGGGAATGTAAAAACCGTTACACTTGATCTGAATTACAAAACAGAACAGAGTCACACAAGCAGAAAACACACTATGGCTGCTTAACGGGAAAGGTGAGGTGGGGTGATACATAAAACAAGAGTTTCAAATTAGCTCAGATACCGTTCCATAAACCCAATATGTAACAGACAAGACCTACTCCTTGCTCAGAGAACTGGACTCAACACGCCCGATTCACCGCACAAGAATATATCTGACTACTAATAATCTTAAAACCTATGTATTGATATCTCTCTGTTAGTGTGTCAAGTGGGTGTAAAGCGGCATAAACACAGCCGTGAAAAGCAGCTAAACCCCATTATAAAAATAAATTACTTTTAAAAACCCATGAAACAAAGAGAGGGAAAGAGAGAGAAATTCTTACACAATTGGTTCAGGGGCTGTGATGCAACCTGAATTGACCATATCTAGACCCACTGCTGGATGAGACATAAGGGTGGACACTCTTGGGGCTGAGAGGTTTGGTGAGGTTGGGTGAGCAAACGCAGACCCTTTAAAGTAATACTGCGTGCTACCCATCGCATGGGTCCCAAATCTCCAGGTTCAAGGGCATCTTCCTAAATCAAAAACATGAATGAGAAACCCAGAAGATGGTACACCGTGTGATGGGGAAAGGTTTCTAAAATGCACCTCATTTCTCATCTTCTTGTGCTCGGGTTGGCCATTCCAGCCACTTTACTAGCAATCTCCCTACTTGGAGCATCAGCACCTTTAACATCCTGTTCCGTACAGGTTGCAATTTGTCCTGAGGATGAACGGGAAGACGGGGAACCAATGAGAGACTAGCTCTTGGTGTTGGGACAGGCACAGGTCACTCTATTTTCCCATCAGGAAGAAGAATTAACCACAGGCTCAGCCTGCCCCCTGGAACCAGAACAGGACCTGAAGCCATCCTGCGCTTTTGCGGCCAGCTCCCTAAAAAAGCGAGTTGTAAAATGGAGCTTCAGGGCACTGCAATTCACAAACCTGCGGAGTTATAAATGATAACTCTCATCCACAAATATATTGAGGGAAGACAAAGAAGAGGATTTGAAATCAAGGCAGAATTGCAGGAAACAGATTTCAGGAGGTAGATTCGAATCGCCTTTAAAGCACATGAAAAGCGGCAAAACGTTGACAATGATGCCCTTGGCCAAAAAGGGCGTATGCGTTTTTTCCTGAATATATTCAGGAAAAAACGCATACGCCCTTTTTGGCCAACCAAGCAACCTGGAAAGGCAAATCAGCGCTACAAAGAAGTCTCGCTTCCCATCGGTCAAAAGGGCCATGCTGAAAAAAGTGTCAAAACCAGAAATGCAGGAAAGGCCATGGAGAAATGGGAGCCTTGCTACACTGATGGGCGGGATGTAAATTGCCAAGAGCCACTCTGGAGAAGGGTACGGTGTGTCCTGAAACATCTAAAAAACACAGCTTAGAGAGCATAGGGCACTTCCACGCATGGGGGTATAAAGTGGGAAAATTGAAAATCAGCAAGACACAGGCACCCCAAAGTTTAGGGCTGCTCTGTTGACAAGGACCTCCACTTCATTCCACCTTAAATATCCCAAGAAAGCAAAAAATGGATAAAGAAGTGGTGGTCCTTATGTACAATGGAATATCCCTCAGCCATGAAATCAGTCATAAGGCTAGTAGCAGCATGATGAGTGGATTTAGGTACGACGATTCTAAGTGAAATAAGTCACACAGAAAAGGACACTTCTCATAAGGTGTCACTTATAGAGGGAATGTAAAAACCGTTACACTTGAACTGAATTACAAAACAGAACAGAGTCACACAAGCAGAAAACACACTATGGCTGCTTAACGGGAAAGGTGAGGTGGGGTGATACATAAAACAAGAGTTTCAAATTAGCTCAGATACCGTTCCATAAACCCAATATGTAACAGACAAGACCTACTCCTTGCTCAGAGAACTGGACTCAACACGCCCGATTCACCGCACAAGAATATATCTGACTAGTAATAATCTTAAAACCTATGTATTGATATCTCTCTGTTAGTGTGTCAAGTGGGTGTAAAGCGGCATAAACACAGCCGTGAAAAGCAGCTAAACCCCATTATAAAAATAAATTACTTTTAAAAACCCATGAAACAAAGACAGGGAAAGAGAGAGAAATTCTTACACAATTGGTTCAGGGGCTGTGATGCAACCTGAATTGACCATATCTAGACCCACTGCTGGATGAGACATAAGGGTGGACACTCTTGGGGCTGAGAGGTTTGGTGAGGTTGGGTGAGCAAACGCAGACCCTTTAAAGTAATACTGCGTGCTACCCATCGCATGGGTCCCAAATCTCCAGGTTCAAGGGCATCTTCCTAAATCAAAAACATGAATGAGAAACCCAGAAGATGGTACACCGTGTGATGGGGAAAGGTTTCTAAAATGCACCTCATTTCTCATCTTCTTGTGCTCGGGTTGGCCATTCCAGCCACTTTACTAGCAATCTCCCTACTTGGAGCATCAGCACCTTTAACATCCTGTTCCGTACAGGTTGCAATTTGTCCTGAGGATGAACGGGAAGACGGGGAACCAATGAGAGACTAGCTCTTGGTGTTGGGACAGGCACAGGTCACTCTATTTTCCCATCAGGAAGAAGAATTAACCACAGGCTCAGCCTGCCCCCTGGAACCAGAACAGGACCTGAAGCCATCCTGCGCTTTTGCGGCCAGCTCCCTAAAAAAGGGAGTTGTAAAATGGAGCTTCAGGGCACTGCAATTCACAGACCTGCGGAGTTATAAATGATAACTCTCATCCACAAATATATTGAGGGAAGACAAAGAAGAGGATTTGAAATCAAGGCAGAATTGCAGGAAACAGATTTCAGGAGGTAGATTCGAATCGCCTTTAAAGCACATGAAAAGCGGCAAAACGTTGACAATGATGCCCTTGGCCAAAAAGGGCGTATGCGTTTTTTCCTGAATATATTCAGGAAAAAACGCATACGCCCTTTTTGGCCAACCAAGCAACCTGGAAAGGCAAATCAGCGCTACAAAGAAGTCTCGCTTCCCATCGGTCAAAAGGGCCATGCTGAAAAAAGTGTCAAAACCAGAAATGCAGGAAAGGCCATGGAGAAATGGGAGCCTTGCTACACTGATGGGCGGGATGTAAATTGCCAACAGCCACTCTGGAGAAGGGTACGGTGTGTCCTGAAACATCTAAAAAACACAGCTTAGAGAGCATAGGGCACTTCCACGCATGGGGGTATAAAGTGGGAAAATTGAAAATCAGCAAGACACAGGCACCCCAAAGTTTAGGGCTGCTCTGTTGACAAGGACCTCCACTTCATTCCACCTTAAATATCCCAAGAAAGCAAAAAATGGATAAAGAAGTGGTGGTCCTTATGTACAATGGAATATCACTCAGCCATGAAATCAATGTCATAAGGCTAGTAGCAGCATGATGAGTGGATTTAGGTACGACGATTCTAAGTGAAATAAGTCACACAGAAAAGGACACTTCTCATAAGGTGTCACTTATAGAGGCACTGTAAAAACCGTTACACTTGAACTGAATTACAAAACAGAACAGAGTCACACAAGCAGAAAACACACTATGGCTGCTTAACGGGAAAGGTGAGGTGGGGTGATACATAAAACAAGAGTTTCAAATTAGCACAGATACCGTTCCATAAACCCAATATGTAACAGACAAGACCTACTCCTTGCTCAGAGAACTGGACTCAACACGCCCGATTCACCGCACAAGAATATATCTGACTAGTAATAATCTTAAAACCTATGTATTGATATCTCTCTGTTAGTGTGTCAAGTGGGTGTAAAGCGGCATAAACACAGCCGTGAAAAGCAGCTAAATCCCATTATAAAAATAAATTACTTTTAAAAACCCATGAAACAAAGACAGGGAAAGAGAGAGAAATTCTTACACAATTCGTTCAGGGGCTGTGATGCAACCTGAATTGACCATATCTAGACCCACAGCTGGATGAGACATAAGGGTGGACACTCTTGGGGCTGAGAGGTTTGGTGAGGTTGGGTGAGCAAACGCAGACCCTTTAAAGTAATACTGCGTGCTACCCATCGCATGGGTCCCAAATCTCCAGGTTCAAGGGCATCTTCCTAAATCAAAAACATGCATGAGAAACCCAGAAGATGGTACACCATGTGATGGGGAAAGGTTTCTAAAATGCACCTCATTTCTCATCTTCTTGTGCTCGGGTTGGCCATTCCAGCCACTTTACTAGCAATCTCCCTACTTGGAGCATCAGCACCTTTAACCTCCTGTTCCGTACAGGTTGCAATTTGTCCTGAGGATGAACGGGAAGACGGGGAACCAATGAGAGACTAGCTCTTGGTGTTGGGACAGGCACAGGTCACTCTATTTTCCCATCAGGAAGAAGAATTAACCACAGGCTCAGCCTGCCCCCCGGAACCAGAACAGGACCTGAAGCCATCCTGAGCTTTTGCGGCCAGCTCCCTAAAAAAGCGAGTTGTAAAATGGAGCTTCAGGGCACTGCAATTCACAAACCTGCGGAGTTATAAATGATAACTCTCATCCACAAATATATTGAGGGAAGGCAAAGAAGAGGATTTGAAATCAAGGCAGAATTGCAGGAAACAGATTTCAGGAGGTAGATTCGAATCGCCTTTAAAGCACATGAAAAGCGGCAAAACGTTGACAATGATGCCCTTGGCCAAAAAGGGCGTATGCGTTTTTTCCTGAATATATTCAGGAAAAAACGCATACGCCCTTTTTGGCCAACCAAGCAACCTGGAAAGGCAAATCAGCGCTACAAAGAAGTCTCGCTTCCCATCGGTCAAAAGGGCCATGCTGAAAAAAGTGTCAAAACCAGAAATGCAGGAAAGGCCATGGAGAAATGGGAGCCTTGCTACACTGATGGGCGGGATGTAAATTGCCAAGAGCCACTCTGGAGAAGGGTACGGTGTGTCCTGAAACATCTAAAAAACACAGCTTAGAGAGCATAGGGCACTTCCACGCATGGGGGTATAAAGTGGGAAAATTGAAAATCAGCAAGACACAGGCACCCCAAAGTTTAGGGCTGCTCTGTTGACAAGGACCTCCACTTCATTCCACCTTAAATATCCCAGGAAAGCGAAAAATGGATAAAAAATTTGAGGTCCATATGTACAATGGAATATCCCTCAGCCATGAAATCAGTCATAAGGCTAGTAGCAGCATGATGAGTGGATTTAGGTACGACGATTCTAAGTGAAATAAGTCACACAGAAAAGGACACTTCTCATAAGGTGGCACTTATAGAGGGAATGTAAAAACCGTTACACTTGATCTGAATTACAAAACAGAACAGAGTCACACAAGCAGAAAACACACTATGGCTGCTTAACGGGAAAGGTGAGGTGGGGTGATACATAAAACAAGAGTTTCAAATTAGCTCAGATACCGTTCCATAAACCCAATATGTAACAGACAAGACCTACTCCTTGCTCAGAGAACTGGACTCAACACGCCCGATTCACCGCACAAGAATATATCTGACTACTAATAATCTTAAAACCTATGTATTGATATCTCTCTGTTAGTGTGTCAAGTGGGTGTAAAGCGGCATAAACACAGCCGTGAAAAGCAGCTAAACCCCATTATAAAAATAAATTACTTTTAAAAACCCATGAAACAAAGAGAGGGAAAGAGAGAGAAATTCTTACACAATTGGTTCAGGGGCTGTGATGCAACCTGAATTGACCATATCTAGACCCACTGCTGGATGAGACATAAGGGTGGACACTCTTGGGGCTGAGAGGTTTGGTGAGGTTGGGTGAGCAAACGCAGACCCTTTAAAGTAATACTGCGTGCTACCCATCGCATGGGTCCCAAATCTCCAGGTTCAAGGGCATCTTCCTAAATCAAAAACATGAATGAGAAACCCAGAAGATGGTACACCGTGTGATGGGGAAAGGTTTCTAAAATGCACCTCATTTCTCATCTTCTTGTGCTCGGGTTGGCCATTCCAGCCACTTTACTAGCAATCTCCCTACTTGGAGCATCAGCACCTTTAACATCCTGTTCCGTACAGGTTGCAATTTGTCCTGAGGATGAACGGGAAGACGGGGAACCAATGAGAGACTAGCTCTTGGTGTTGGGACAGGCACAGGTCACTCTATTTTCCCATCAGGAAGAAGAATTAACCACAGGCTCAGCCTGCCCCCTGGAACCAGAACAGGACCTGAAGCCATCCTGCGCTTTTGCGGCCAGCTCCCTAAAAAAGCGAGTTGTAAAATGGAGCTTCAGGGCACTGCAATTCACAAACCTGCGGAGTTATAAATGATAACTCTCATCCACAAATATATTGAGGGAAGACAAAGAAGAGGATTTGAAATCAAGGCAGAATTGCAGGAAACAGATTTCAGGAGGTAGATTCGAATCGCCTTTAAAGCACATGAAAAGCGGCAAAACGTTGACAATGATGCCCTTGGCCAAAAAGGGCGTATGCGTTTTTTCCTGAATATATTCAGGAAAAAACGCATACGCCCTTTTTGGCCAACCAAGCAACCTGGAAAGGCAAATCAGCGCTACAAAGAAGTCTCGCTTCCCATCGGTCAAAAGGGCCATGCTGAAAAAAGTGTCAAAACCAGAAATGCAGGAAAGGCCATGGAGAAATGGGAGCCTTGCTACACTGATGGGCGGGATGTAAATTGCCAAGAGCCACTCTGGAGAAGGGTACGGTGTGTCCTGAAACATCTAAAAAACACAGCTTAGAGAGCATAGGGCACTTCCACGCATGGGGGTATAAAGTGGGAAAATTGAAAATCAGCAAGACACAGGCACCCCAAAGTTTAGGGCTGCTCTGTTGACAAGGACCTCCACTTCATTCCACCTTAAATATCCCAAGAAAGCAAAAAATGGATAAAGAAGTGGTGGTCCTTATGTACAATGGAATATCCCTCAGCCATGAAATCAGTCATAAGGCTAGTAGCAGCATGATGAGTGGATTTAGGTACGACGATTCTAAGTGAAATAAGTCACACAGAAAAGGACACTTCTCATAAGGTGTCACTTATAGAGGGAATGTAAAAACCGTTACACTTGAACTGAATTACAAAACAGAACAGAGTCACACAAGCAGAAAACACACTATGGCTGCTTAACGGGAAAGGTGAGGTGGGGTGATACATAAAACAAGAGTTTCAAATTAGCTCAGATACCGTTCCATAAACCCAATATGTAACAGACAAGACCTACTCCTTGCTCAGAGAACTGGACTCAACACGCCCGATTCACCGCACAAGAATATATCTGACTAGTAATAATCTTAAAACCTATGTATTGATATCTCTCTGTTAGTGTGTCAAGTGGGTGTAAAGCGGCATAAACACAGCCGTGAAAAGCAGCTAAACCCCATTATAAAAATAAATTACTTTTAAAAACCCATGAAACAAAGACAGGGAAAGAGAGAGAAATTCTTACACAATTGGTTCAGGGGCTGTGATGCAACCTGAATTGACCATATCTAGACCCACTGCTGGATGAGACATAAGGGTGGACACTCTTGGGGCTGAGAGGTTTGGTGAGGTTGGGTGAGCAAACGCAGACCCTTTAAAGTAATACTGCGTGCTACCCATCGCATGGGTCCCAAATCTCCAGGTTCAAGGGCATCTTCCTAAATCAAAAACATGAATGAGAAACCCAGAAGATGGTACACCGTGTGATGGGGAAAGGTTTCTAAAATGCACCTCATTTCTCATCTTCTTGTGCTCGGGTTGGCCATTCCAGCCACTTTACTAGCAATCTCCCTACTTGGAGCATCAGCACCTTTAACATCCTGTTCCGTACAGGTTGCAATTTGTCCTGAGGATGAACGGGAAGACGGGGAACCAATGAGAGACTAGCTCTTGGTGTTGGGACAGGCACAGGTCACTCTATTTTCCCATCAGGAAGAAGAATTAACCACAGGCTCAGCCTGCCCCCTGGAACCAGAACAGGACCTGAAGCCATCCTGCGCTTTTGCGGCCAGCTCCCTAAAAAAGGGAGTTGTAAAATGGAGCTTCAGGGCACTGCAATTCACAGACCTGCGGAGTTATAAATGATAACTCTCATCCACAAATATATTGAGGGAAGACAAAGAAGAGGATTTGAAATCAAGGCAGAATTGCAGGAAACAGATTTCAGGAGGTAGATTCGAATCGCCTTTAAAGCACATGAAAAGCGGCAAAACGTTGACAATGATGCCCTTGGCCAAAAAGGGCGTATGCGTTTTTTCCTGAATATATTCAGGAAAAAACGCATACGCCCTTTTTGGCCAACCAAGCAACCTGGAAAGGCAAATCAGCGCTACAAAGAAGTCTCGCTTCCCATCGGTCAAAAGGGCCATGCTGAAAAAAGTGTCAAAACCAGAAATGCAGGAAAGGCCATGGAGAAATGGGAGCCTTGCTACACTGATGGGCGGGATGTAAATTGCCAACAGCCACTCTGGAGAAGGGTACGGTGTGTCCTGAAACATCTAAAAAACACAGCTTAGAGAGCATAGGGCACTTCCACGCATGGGGGTATAAAGTGGGAAAATTGAAAATCAGCAAGACACAGGCACCCCAAAGTTTAGGGCTGCTCTGTTGACAAGGACCTCCACTTCATTCCACCTTAAATATCCCAAGAAAGCAAAAAATGGATAAAGAAGTGGTGGTCCTTATGTACAATGGAATATCACTCAGCCATGAAATCAATGTCATAAGGCTAGTAGCAGCATGATGAGTGGATTTAGGTACGACGATTCTAAGTGAAATAAGTCACACAGAAAAGGACACTTCTCATAAGGTGTCACTTATAGAGGCACTGTAAAAACCGTTACACTTGAACTGAATTACAAAACAGAACAGAGTCACACAAGCAGAAAACACACTATGGCTGCTTAACGGGAAAGGTGAGGTGGGGTGATACATAAAACAAGAGTTTCAAATTAGCACAGATACCGTTCCATAAACCCAATATGTAACAGACAAGACCTACTCCTTGCTCAGAGAACTGGACTCAACACGCCCGATTCACCGCACAAGAATATATCTGACTAGTAATAATCTTAAAACCTATGTATTGATATCTCTCTGTTAGTGTGTCAAGTGGGTGTAAAGCGGCATAAACACAGCCGTGAAAAGCAGCTAAATCCCATTATAAAAATAAATTACTTTTAAAAACCCATGAAACAAAGACAGGGAAAGAGAGAGAAATTCTTACACAATTCGTTCAGGGGCTGTGATGCAACCTGAATTGACCATATCTAGACCCACAGCTGGATGAGACATAAGGGTGGACACTCTTGGGGCTGAGAGGTTTGGTGAGGTTGGGTGAGCAAACGCAGACCCTTTAAAGTAATACTGCGTGCTACCCATCGCATGGGTCCCAAATCTCCAGGTTCAAGGGCATCTTCCTAAATCAAAAACATGCATGAGAAACCCAGAAGATGGTACACCATGTGATGGGGAAAGGTTTCTAAAATGCACCTCATTTCTCATCTTCTTGTGCTCGGGTTGGCCATTCCAGCCACTTTACTAGCAATCTCCCTACTTGGAGCATCAGCACCTTTAACCTCCTGTTCCGTACAGGTTGCAATTTGTCCTGAGGATGAACGGGAAGACGGGGAACCAATGAGAGACTAGCTCTTGGTGTTGGGACAGGCACAGGTCACTCTATTTTCCCATCAGGAAGAAGAATTAACCACAGGCTCAGCCTGCCCCCCGGAACCAGAACAGGACCTGAAGCCATCCTGAGCTTTTGCGGCCAGCTCCCTAAAAAAGCGAGTTGTAAAATGGAGCTTCAGGGCACTGCAATTCACAAACCTGCGGAGTTATAAATGATAACTCTCATCCACAAATATATTGAGGGAAGGCAAAGAAGAGGATTTGAAATCAAGGCAGAATTGCAGGAAACAGATTTCAGGAGGTAGATTCGAATCGCCTTTAAAGCACATGAAAAGCGGCAAAACGTTGACAATGATGCCCTTGGCCAAAAAGGGCTTATGCGTTTTTTCCTGAATATATTCAGGAAAAAACGCATAAGCCCTTTTTGGCCAACCAAGCAACCTGGAAAGGCAAATCAGCGCTACAAAGAAGTCTCGCTTCCCATCGGTCAAAAGGGCCATGCTGAAAAAAGTGTCAAAACCAGAAATGCAGGAAAGGCCATGGAGAAATGGGAGCCTTGCTACACTGATGGGCGGGATGTAAATTGCCAAGAGCCACTCTGGAGAAGGGTACGGTGTGTCCTGAAACATCTAAAAAACACAGCTTAGAGAGCATAGGGCACTTCCACGCATGGGGGTATAAAGTGGGAAAATTGAAAATCAGCAAGACACAGGCACCCCAAAGTTTAGGGCTGCTCTGTTGACAAGGACCTCCACTTCATTCCACCTTAAATATCCCAAGAAAGCGAAAAATGGATAAAGAAGTGGTGGTCCTTATGTACAATGGAATATCACTCAGCCATGAAATCAATGTCATAAGTCTAGCAGCAGCATGATGAGTGGATTTAGGTACGACGATTCTAAGTGAAATAAGTCACACAGAAAAGGACACTTCTCATAAGGTGTCACTTATAGAGGGACTGTAAAAACCGTTACACTTGAACTGAATTACAAAACAGAACAGAGTCACACAAGCAGAAAACACACTATGGCTGCTTAAGGGGAAAGGTGAGGTGGGGTGATACATAAAACAAGAGTTTCAAATTAGCTCAGATACCGTTCCATAAACCCAATATGTAACAGACAAGACCTACTCCTTGCTCAGAGAACTGGACTCAACACGCCCGATTCACCGCACAAGAATATATCTGACTAGTAATAATCTTAAAACCTATGTATTGATATCTCTCTGTTAGTGTGTCAAGTGGGTGTAAAGCGACATAAACACAGCCGTGAAAAGCAGCTAAACCCCATTATAAAAATAAATTACTTTTAAAAACCCATGAAACAAAGACAGGGAAAGAGAGAGAAATTCTTACACAATTCGTTCAGTGGCTGTGATGCAACCTGAATTGACCATATCTAGACCCACAGCTGGATGAGACATAAGGGTGGACACTCTTGGGGCTGAGAGGTTTGGTGAGGTTGGGTGAGCAAACGCAGACCCTTTAAAGTAATACTGCGTGCTACCCATCGCATGGGTCCCAAATCTCCAGGTTCAAGGGCATCTTCCTAAATCAAAAACATGCATGAGAAACCCAGAAGATGGTACACCATGTGATGGGGAAAGGTTTCTAAAATGCACCTCATTTCTCATCTTCTTGTGCTCGGGTTGGCCATTCCAGCCACTTTACTAGCAATCTCCCTACTTGGAGCATCAGCACCTTTAACCTCCTGTTCCGTACAGGTTGCAATTTGTCCTGAGGATGAACGGGAAGACGGGGAACCAATGAGAGACTAGCTCTTGGTGTTGGGACAGGCACAGGTCACTCTATTTTCCCATCAGGAAGAAGAATTAACCACAGGCTCAGCCTGCCCCCCGGAACCAGAACAGGACCTGAAGCCATCCTGAGCTTTTGCGGCCAGCTCCCTAAAAAAGCGAGTTGTAAAATGGAGCTTCAGGGCACTGCAATTCAGAAACCTGCGGAGTTATAAATGATAACTCTCATCCACAAATATATTGAGGGAAGGCAAAGAAGAGGATTTGAAATCAAGGCAGAATTGCAGGAAACAGATTTCAGGAGGTAGATTCGAATCGCCTTTAAAGCACATGAAAAGCGGCAAAACGTTGACAATGATGCCCTTGGCCAAAAAGGGCTTATGCGTTTTTTCCTGAATATATTCAGGAAAAAACGCATAAGCCCTTTTTGGCCAACCAAGCAACCTGGAAAGGCAAATCAGCGCTACAAAGAAGTCTCGCTTCCCATCGGTCAAAAGGGCCATGCTGAAAAAAGTGTCAAAACCAGAAATGCAGGAAAGGCCATGGAGAAATGGGAGCCTTGCTACACTGATGGGCGGGATGTAAATTGCCAAGAGCCACTCTGGAGAAGGGTACGGTGTGTCCTGAAACATCTAAAAAACACAGCTTAGAGAGCATAGGGCACTTCCACGCATGGGGGTATAAAGTGGGAAAATTGAAAATCAGCAAGACACAGGCACCCCAAAGTTTAGGGCTGCTCTGTTGACAAGGACCTCCACTTCATTCCACCTTAAATATCCCAGGAAAGCGAAAAATGGATAAAAAATTTGAGGTCCATATGTACAATGGAATATCCCTCAGCCATGAAATCAGTCATAAGGCTAGTAGCAGCATGATGAGTGGATTTAGGTACGACGATTCTAAGTGAAATAAGTCACACAGAAAAGGACACTTCTCATAAGGTGTCACTTATAGAGGGAATGTAAAAACCGTTACACTTGATCTGAATTACAAAACAGAACAGAGTCACACAAGCAGAAAACACACTATGGCTGCTTAACGGGAAAGGTGAGGTGGGGTGATACATAAAACAAGAGTTTCAAATTAGCTCAGATACCGTTCCATAAACCCAATATGTAACAGACAAGACCTACTCCTTGCTCAGAGAACTGGACTCAACACGCCCGATTCACCGCACAAGAATATATCTGACTACTAATAATCTTAAAACCTATGTATTGATATCTCTCTGTTAGTGTGTCAAGTGGGTGTAAAGCGGCATAAACACAGCCGTGAAAAGCAGCTAAACCCCATTATAAAAATAAATTACTTTTAAAAACCCATGAAACAAAGAGAGGGAAAGAGAGAGAAATTCTTACACAATTGGTTCAGGGGCTGTGATGCAACCTGAATTGACCATATCTAGACCCACTGCTGGATGAGACATAAGGGTGGACACTCTTGGGGCTGAGAGGTTTGGTGAGGTTGGGTGAGCAAACGCAGACCCTTTAAAGTAATACTGCGTGCTACCCATCGCATGGGTCCCAAATCTCCAGGTTCAAGGGCATCTTCCTAAATCAAAAATATGAATGAGAAACCCAGAAGATGGTACACCGTGTGATGGGGAAAGGTTTCTAAAATGCACCTCATTTCTCAACTTCTTGTGCTCGGGTTGGCCATTCCAGCCACTTTACTAGCAATCTCCCTACTTGGAGCATCAGCACCTTTAACATCCTGTTCCGTACAGGTTGCAATTTGTCCTGAGGATGAACGGGAAGACGGGGAACCAATGAGAGACTAGCTCTTGGTGTTGGGACAGGCACAGGTCACTCTATTTTCCCATCAGGAAGAAGAATTAACCACAGGCTCAGCCTGCCCCCTGGAACCAGAACAGGACCTGAAGCCATCCTGCGCTTTTGCGGCCAGCTCCCTAAAAAAGCGAGTTGTAAAATGGAGCTTCAGGGCACTGCAATTCACAAACCTGCGGAGTTATAAATGATAACTCTCATCCACAAATATATTGAGGGAAGACAAAGAAGAGGATTTGAAATCAAGGCAGAATTGCAGGAAACAGATTTCAGGAGGTAGATTCGAATCGCCTTTAAAGCACATGAAAAGCGGCAAAACGTTGACAATGATGCCCTTGGCCAAAAAGGGCGTATGCGTTTTTTCCTGAATATATTCAGGGAAAAACGCATACGCCCTTTTTGGCCAACCAAGCAACCTGGAAAGGCAAATCAGCGCTACAAAGAAGTCTCGCTTCCCATCGGTCAAAAGGGCCATGCTGAAAAAAGTGTCAAAACCAGAAATGCAGGAAAGGCCATGGAGAAATGGGAGCCTTGCTACACTGATGGGCGGGATGTAAATTGCCAAGAGCCACTCTGGAGAAGGGTACGGTGTGTCCTGAAACATCTAAAAAACACAGCTTAGAGATCATAGGGCACTTCCACGCATGGGGTTATAAAGTGGGAAAATTGAAAATCAGCAAGACACAGGCACCCCAAAGTTTAGGGCTGCTCTGTTGACAAGGACCTCCACTTCATTCCACCTTAAATATCCCAAGAAAGCAAAAAATGGATAAAGAAGTGGTGGTCCTTATGTACAATGGAATATCCCTCAGCCATGAAATCAGTCATAAGGCTAGTAGCAGCATGATGAGTGGATTTAGGTACGACGATTCTAAGTGAAATAAGTCACACAGAAAAGGACACTTCTCATAAGGTGTCACTTATAGAGGGAATGTAAAAACCGTTACACTTGAACTGAATTACAAAACAGAACAGAGTCACACAACCAGAAAACACACTATGGCTGCTTAAGGGGAAAGGTGAGGTGGGGTGATACATAAAACAAGAGTTTCAAATTAGCTCAGATACCGTTCCATAAACCCAATATGTAACTGACAAGACCTACTCCTTGCTCAGAGAACTGGACTCAACACGCCCGATTCACCGCACAAGAATATATCTGACTAGTAATAATCTTAAAACCTATGTATTGATATCTCTCTGTTAGTGTGTCAAGTGGGTGTAAAGCGGCATAAACACAGCCGTGAAAAGCAGCTAAACCCCATTATAAAAATAAATTACTTTTAAAAACCCATGAAACAAAGACAGGGAAAGAGAGAGAAATTCTTACACAATTCGTTGAGGGGCTGTGATGCAACCTGAATTGACCATATCTAGACCCACAGCTGGATGAGACATAAGGGTGGACACTCTTGGGGCTGAGAGGTTTGGTGAGGTTGGGTGAGCAAACGCAGACCCTTTAAAGTAATACTGCGTGCTACCCATCGCATGGGTCCCAAATCTCCAGGTTCAAGGGCATCTTCCTAAATCAAAAACATGCATGAGAAACCCAGAAGATGGTACACCATGTGATGGGGAAAGGTTTCTAAAATGCACCTCATTTCTCATCTTCTTGTGCTCGGGTTGGCCATTCCAGCCACTTTACTAGCAATCTCCCTACTTGGAGCATCAGCACCTTTAACCTCCTGTTCCGTACAGGTTGCAATTTGTCCTGAGGATGAACGGGAAGACGGGGAACCAATGAGAGACTAGCTCTTGGTGTTGGGACAGGCACAGGTCACTCTATTTTCCCATCAGGAAGAAGAATTAACCACAGGCTCAGCCTGCCCCCCGGAACCAGAACAGGACCTGAAGCCATCCTGAGCTTTTGCGGCCAGCTCCCTAAAAAAGCGAGTTGTAAAATGGAGCTTCAGGGCACTGCAATTCACAAACCTGCGGAGTTATAAATGATAACTCTCATCCACAAATATATTGAGGGAAGGCAAAGAAGAGGATTTGAAATCAAGGCAGAATTGCAGGAAACAGATTTCAGGAGGTAGATTCGAATCGCCTTTAAAGCACATGAAAAGCGGCAAAACGTTGACAATGATGCCCTTGGAAAAAAGGGCTTATGCGTTTTTTCCTGAATATATTCAGGAAAAAACGCATAAGCCCTTTTTGGCCAACCAAGCAACCTGGAAAGGCAAATCAGCGCTACAAAGAAGTCTCGCTTCCCATCGGTCAAAAGGGCCATGCTGAAAAAAGTGTCAAAACCAGAAATGCAGGAAAGGCCATGGAGAAATGGGAGCCTTGCTACACTGATGGGCGGGATGTAAATTGCCAAGAGCCACTCTGGAGAAGGGTACGGTGTGTCCTGAAAGATCTAAAAAACACAGCTTAGAGAGCATAGGGCACTTCCACGCATGGGGGTATAAAGTGGGAAAATTGAAAATCAGCAAGACACAGGCACCCCAAAGTTTAGGGCTGCTCTGTTGACAAGGACCTCCACTTCATTCCACCTTAAATATCCCAAGAAAGCGAAAAATGGATAAAGAAGTGGTGGTCCTTATATACAATGGAATATCACTCAGCCATGAAATCAATGTCATAAGGCTAGCAGCAGCATGATGAGTGGATTTAGGTACGACGATTCTAAGTGAAATAAGTCACACAGAAAAGGACACTTCTCATAAGGTGTCACTTATAGAGGGACTGTAAAAACCGTTACACTTGAACTGAATTACAAAACAGAACAGAGTCACACAAGCAGAAAACACACTATGGCTGCTTAAGGGGAAAGGTGAGGTGGGGTGATACATAAAACAAGAGTTTCAAATTAGCTCAGATACCGTTCCATAAACCCAATATGTAACAGACAAGACCTACTCCTTGCTCAGAGAACTGGACTCAACACGCCCGATTCACCGCACAAGATTATATCTGACTAGTAATAATCTTAAAACCTATGTATTGATATCTCTCTGTTAGTGTGTCAAGTGCGTGTAAAGCGACATAAACACAGCCGTGAAAAGCAGCTAAACCCCATTATAAAAATAAATTACTTTTAAAAACCCATGAAACAAAGACAGGGAAAGAGAGAGAAATTCTTACACAATTCGTTCAGGGGCTGTGATGCAACCTGAATTGACCATATCTAGACCCACAGCTGGATGAGACATAAGGGTGGACACTCTTGGGGCTGAGAGGTTTGGTGAGGTTGGGTGAGCAAACGCAGACCCTTTAAAGTAATACTGCGTGCTACCCATCGCATGGGTCCCAAATCTCCAGGTTCAAGGGCATCTTCCTAAATCAAAAACATGCATGAGAAACCCAGAAGATGGTACACCATGTGATGGGGAAAGGTTTCTAAAATGCACCTCATTTCTCATCTTCTTGTGCTCGGGTTGGCCATTCCAGCCACTTTACTAGCAATCTCCCTACTTGGAGCATCAGCACCTTTAACCTCCTGTTCCGTACAGGTTGCAATTTGTCCTGAGGATGAACGGGAAGACGGGGAACCAATGAGAGACTAGCTCTTGGTGTTGGGACAGGCACAGGTCACTCTATTTTCCCATCAGGAAGAAGAATTAACCACAGGCTCAGCCTGCCCCCCGGAACCAGAACAGGACCTGAAGCCATCCTGCGCTTTTGCGGCCAGCTCCCTAAAAAAGCGAGTTGTAAAATGGAGCTTCAGGGCACTGCAATTCACAAACCTGCGGAGTTATAAATGATAACTCTCATCCACAAATATATTGAGGGAAGGCAAAGAAGAGGATTTGAAATCAAGGCAGAATTGCAGGAAACAGATTTCAGGAGGTAGATTCGAATCGCCTTTAAAGCACATGAAAAGCGGCAAAACGTTGACAATGATGCCCTTGGCCAAAAAGGGCGTATGCGTTTTTTCCTGAATATATTCAGGAAAAAACGCATACGCCCTTTTTGGCCAACCAAGCAACCTGGAAAGGCAAATCAGCGCTACAAAGAAGTCTCGCTTCCCATCGGTCAAAAGGGCCATGCTGAAAAAAGTGTCAAAACCAGAAATGCAGGAAAGGCCATGGAGAAATGGGAGCCTTGCTACACTGGTGGGCGGGATGTAAATTGCCAAGAGCCACTCTGGAGAAGGGTACGGTGTGTCCTGAAACATCTAAAAAACACAGCTTAGAGAGCATAGGGCACTTCCACGCATGGGGGTATAAAGTGGGAAAATTGAAAATCAGCAAGACACAGGCACCCCAAAGTTTAGGGCTGCTCTGTTGACAAGGACCTCCACTTCATTCCACCTTAAATATCCCAGGAAAGCGAAAAATGGATAAAAAATTTGAGGTCCATATGTACAATGGAATATCCCTCAGCCATGAAATCAGTCATAAGGCTAGTAGCAGCATGATGAGTGGATTTAGGTACGACGATTCTAAGTGAAATAAGTCACACAGAAAAGGACACTTCTCATAAGGTGTCACTTATAGAGGGAATGTAAAAACCGTTACACTTGATCTGAATTACAAAACAGAACAGAGTCACACAAGCAGAAAACACACTATGGCTGCTTAACGGGAAAGGTGAGGTGGGGTGATACATAAAACAAGAGTTTCAAATTAGCTCAGATACCGTTCCATAAACCCAATATGTAACAGACAAGACCTACTCCTTGCTCAGAGAACTGGACTCAACACGCCCGATTCACCGCACAAGAATATATTTGACTACTAATAATCTTAAAACCTATGTATTGATATCTCTCTGTTAGTGTGTCAAGTGGGTGTAAAGCGGCATAAGCACAGCCGTGAAAAGCAGCTAAACCCCATTATAAAAATAAATTACTTTTAAAAACCCATGAAACAAAGAGAGGGAAAGAGAGAGAAATTCTTACACAATTGGTTCAGGGGCTGTGATGCAACCTGAATTGACCATATCTAGACCCACTGCTGGATGAGACATAAGGGTGGACACTCTTGGGGCTGAGAGGTTTGGTGAGGTTGGGTGAGCAAACGCAGACCCTTTAAAGTAATACTGCGTGCTACCCATCGCATGGGTCCCAAATCTCCAGGTTCAAGGGCATCTTCCTAAATCAAAAACATGAATGAGAAACCCAGAAGATGGTACACCGTGTGATGGGGAAAGGTTTCTAAAATGCACCTCATTTCTCATCTTCTTGTGCTCGGGTTGGCCATTCCAGCCACTTTACTAGCAATCTCCCTACTTGGAGCATCAGCACCTTTAACATCCTGTTCCGTACAGGTTGCAATTTGTCCTGAGGATGAACGGGAAGACGGGGAACCAATGAGAGACTAGCTCTTGGTGTTGGGACAGGCACAGGTCACTCTATTTTCCCATCAGGAAGAAGAATTAACCACAGGCTCAGCCTGCCCCCTGGAACCAGAACAGGACCTGAAGCCATCCTGCGCTTTTGCGGCCAGCTCCCTAAAAAAGCGAGTTGTAAAATGGAGCTTCAGGGCACTGCAATTCACAAACCTGCGGAGTTATAAATGATAACTCTCATCCACAAATATATTGAGTGAAGACAAAGAAGAGGATTTGAAATCAAGGCAGAATTGCAGGAAACAGATTTCAGGAGGTAGATTCGAATCGCCTTTAAAGCACATGAAAAGCGGCAAAACGTTGACAATGATGCCCTTGGCCAATAAGGGCGTATGCGTTTTTTCCTGAATATATTCAGGAAAAAACGCATACGCCCTTTTTGGCCAACCAAGCAACCTGGAAAGGCAAATCAGCGCTACAAAGAAGTCTCGCTTCCCATCGGTCAAAAGGGCCATGCTGAAAAAAGTGTCAAAACCATAAATGCAGGAAAGGCCATGGAGAAATGGGAGCCTTGCTACACTGATGGGCGGGATGTAAATTGCCAAGAGCCACTCTGGAGAAGGGTACGGTGTGTCCTGAAACATCTAAAAAACACAGCTTAGAGAGCATAGGGCACTTCCACGCATGGGGGTATAAAGTGGGAAAATTGAAAATCAGCAAGACACAGGCACCCCAAAGTTTAGGGCTGCTCTGTTGACAAGGACCTCCACTTCATTCCACCTTAAATATCCCAAGAAAGCAAAAAATGGATAAAGAAGTGGTGGTCCTTATGTACAATGGAATATCACTCAGCCATGAAATCAATGTCATAAGGCTAGTAGCAGCATGATGAGTGGATTTAGGTACGACGATTCTAAGTGAAATAAGTCACACAGAAAAGGACACTTCTCATAAGGTGTCACTTATAGAGGGAATGTAAAAACCGTTACACTTGAACTGAATTACAAAACAGAACAGAGTCACACAAGCAGAAAACACACTATGGCTGCTTAACGGGAAAGGTGAGGTGGGGTGATACATAAAACAAGAGTTTCAAATTAGCTCAGATACCGTTCCATAAACCCAATATGTAACAGACAAGACCTACTCCTTGCTCAGAGAACTGGACTCAACACGCCCGATTCACCGCACAAGAATATATCTGACTAGTAATAATCTTAAAACCTATGTATTGATATCTCTCTGTTAGTGTGTCAAGTGGGTGTAAAGCGGCATAAACACAGCCGTGAAAAGCAGCTAAACCCCATTATAAAAATAAATTACTTTTAAAAACCCATGAAACAAAGACAGGGAAAGAGAGAGAAATTCTTACACAATTCGTTCAGGGGCTGTGATGCAACCTGAATTGACCATATCTAGACCCACAGCTGGATGAGACATAAGGGTGGACACTCTTGGGGCTGAGAGGTTTGGTGAGGTTGGGTGAGCAAACGCAGACCCTTTAAAGTAATACTGCGTGCTACCCATCGCATGGGTCCCAAATCTCCAGGTTCAAGGGCATCTTCCTAAATCAAAAACATGCATGAGAAACCCAGAAGATGGTACACCATGTGATGGGGAAAGGTTTCTAAAATGCACCTCATTTCTCATCTTCTTGTGCTCGGGTTGGCCATTCCAGCCACTTTACTAGCAATCTCCCTACTTGGAGCATCAGCACCTTTAACATCCTGTTCCGTACAGGTTGCAATTTGTCCTGAGGATGAACGGGAAGACGGGGAACCAATGAGAGACTAGCTCTTGGTGTTGGGACAGGCACAGGTCACTCTATTTTCCCATCAGGAAGAAGAATTAACCACAGGCTCAGCCTGCCCCCTGGAACCAGAACAGGACCTGAAGCCATCCTGCGCTTTTGCGGCCAGCTCCCTAAAAAAGCGAGTTGTAAAATGGAGCTTCAGGGCACTGCAATTCACAAACCTGCGGAGTTATAAATGATAACTCTCATCCACAAATATATTGAGTGAAGACAAAGAAGAGGATTTGAAATCAAGGCAGAATTGCAGGAAACAGATTTCAGGAGGTAGATTCGAATCGCCTTTAAAGCACATGAAAAGCGGCAAAACGTTGACAATGATGCCCTTGGCCAATAAGGGCGTATGCGTTTTTTCCTGAATATATTCAGGAAAAAACGCATACGCCCTTTTTGGCCAACCAAGCAACCTGGAAAGGCAAATCAGCGCTACAAAGAAGTCTCGCTTCCCATCGGTCAAAAGGGCCATGCTGAAAAAAGTGTCAAAACCATAAATGCAGGAAAGGCCATGGAGAAATGGGAGCCTTGCTACACTGATGGGCGGGATGTAAATTGCCAAGAGCCACTCTGGAGAAGGGTACGGTGTGTCCTGAAACATCTAAAAAACACAGCTTAGAGAGCATAGGGCACTTCCACGCATGGGGGTATAAAGTGGGAAAATTGAAAATCAGCAAGACACAGGCACCCCAAAGTTTAGGGCTGCTCTGTTGACAAGGACCTCCACTTCATTCCACCTTAAATATCCCAGGAAAGCGAGAAATGGATAAAAAATTTGAGGTCCATATGTACAATGGAATATCCCTCAGCCATGAAATCAGTCATAAGGCTAGTAGCAGCATGATGAGTGGATTTAGGTACGACGATTCTAAGTGAAATAAGTCACACAGAAAAGGACACTTCTCATAAGGTGTCACTTATAGAGGGAATGTAAAAACCGTTACACTTGATCTGAATTACAAAACAGAACAGAGTCACACAAGCAGAAAACACACTATGGCTGCTTAACGGGAAAGGTGAGGTGGGGTGATACATAAAACAAGAGTTTCAAATTAGCTCAGATACAGTTCCATAAACCCAATATGTAACAGACAAGACCTACTCTTTGCTCAGAGAACTGGACTCAACACGCCCGATTCACCGCACAAGAATATATCTGACTACTAATAATCTTAAAACCTATGTATTGATATCTCTCTGTTAGTGTGTCAAGTGGGTGTAAAGCGGCATAAACACAGCCATGAAAAGCAGCTAAACCCCATTATAAAAATAAATTACTTTTAAAAACCCATGAAACAAAGAGAGGGAAAGAGAGAGAAATTCTTACACAATTGGTTCAGGGGCTGTGATGCAACCTGAATTGACCATATCTAGACCCACTGCTGGATGAGACATAAGGGTGGACACTCTTGGGGCTGAGAGGTTTGGTGAGGTTGGGTGAGCAAACGCAGACCCTTTAAAGTAATACTGCGTGCTACCCATCGCATGGGTCCCAAATCTCCAGGTTCAAGGGCATCTTCCTAAATCAAAAACATGCATTAGAAACCCAGAAGATGGTACACCATGTGATGGGGAAAGGTTTCTAAAATGCACCTCATTTCTCATCTTCTTGTGCTCGGGTTGGCCATTCCAGCCACTTTACTAGCAATCTCCCTACTTGGAGCATCAGCACCTTTAACATCCTGTTCCGTACAGGTTGCAATTTGTCCTGAGGATGAACGGGAAGACGGGGAACCAATGAGAGACTAGCTCTTGGTGTTGGGACAGGCACAGGTCACTCTATTTTCCCATCAGGAAGAAGAATTAACCACAGGCTCAGCCTGCCCCCTGGAACCAGAACAGGACCTGAAGCCATCCTGCGCTTTTGCGGCCAGCTCCCTAAAAAAGCGAGTTGTAAAATGGAGCTTCAGGGCACTGCAATTCACAAACCTGCGGAGTTATAAATGATAACTCTCATCCACAAATATATTGAGGGAAGACAAAGAAGAGGATTTGAAATCAAGGCAGAATTGCAGGAAACAGATTTCAGGAGGTAGATTCGAATCGCCTTTAAAGCACATGAAAAGCGGCAAAACGTTGACAATGATGCCCTTGGCCAAAAAGGGCGTATGCGTTTTTTCCTGAATATATTCAGGAAAAAACGCATACGCCCTTTTTGGCCAACCAAGCAACCTGGAAAGGCAAATCAGCGCTACAAAGAAGTCTCGCTTCCCATCGGTCAAAAGGGCCATGCTGAAAAAAGTGTCAAAACCAGAAATGCAGGAAAGGCCATGGAGAAATGGGAGCCTTGCTACACTGATGGGCGGGATGTAAATTGCCAAGAGCCACTCTGGAGAAGGGTACGGTGTGTCCTGAAACATCTAAAAAACACAGCTTAGAGAGCATAGGGCACTTCCACGCATGGGGGTATAAAGTGGGAAAATTGAAAATCAGCAAGACACAGGCACCCCAAAGTTTAGGGCTGCTCTGTTGACAAGGACCTCCACTTCATTCCACCTTAAATATCCCAAGAAAGCAAAAAATGGATAAAGAAGTGGTGGTCCTTATGTACAATGGAATATCACTCAGCCATGAAATCAATGTCATAAGGCTAGTAGCAGCATGATGAGTGGATTTAGGTACGACGATTCTAAGTGAAATAAGTCACACAGAAAAGGACACTTCTCATAAGGTGTCACTTACAGAGGGAATGTAAAAACCGTTACACTTGAACTGAATTAAAAAACAGAACAGAGTCACACATGCAGAAAACACACTATGGCTGCTTAACGGGAAAGGTGAGGTGGGGTGATACATAAAACAAGAGTTTCAAATTAGCTCAGATACCGTTCCAGAAACCCAATATGTAATAGACAAGACCAACTCCTTGCTCAGAGAACTGGACTCAACACGCCCGATTCACCGCACAAGAATATATCTGACTAGTAATAATCTTAAAACCTATGTATTGATATCTCTCTTTTAGTGTGTCAAGTGTTTGTAAAGCAGCATAAACACAGCCGTGAAAAGCAGCTAAACCCCATTATAAAAATAAATTACTTTTAAAAACCCATGAAACAAAGACAGTGAAAGAGAGAGAAATTCTTACACAATTCGTTCAGGGGCTGTGATGCAACCTGGATTGACCATATCTAGACCCACAGCTGGATGAGACATAAGCGAGGACACTCCTGGGGTTGAGAGGTTTGGTGAGGTTGGGTGAGCAAACGAAGACCCTTTAAAGTAATACTGCGTGCTACCCATCGCATGGGTCCCAAATCTCCAGGTTCAAGGGCATCTTCCTAAATCAAAAACATGCATGAGAAACCCAGAAGATGGTACACCATGTGATGGGGAAAGGTTTCTAAAATGCACCTCATTTCTCATCTTCTTGTGCTCGGGTTGGCCATTCCAGCCACTTTACTAGCAATCTCCCTACTTGGAGCATCAGCACCTTTAACCTCCTGTTCCGTACAGGTTGCAATTTGTCCTGAGGATGAACGGGAAGACGGGGAACCAATGAGAGACTAGCTCTTGGTGTTGGGACAGGCACAGGTCACTCTATTTTCCCATCAGGAAGAAGAATTAACCACAGGCTCAGCCTGCCCCCCGGAACCAGAACAGGACCTGAAGCCATCCTGCGCTTTTGCGGCCAGCTCCCTAAAAAAGCGAGTTGTAAAATGGAGCTTCAGGGCACTGCAATTCACAAACCTGCGGAGTTATAAATGATAACTCTCATCCACAAATATATTGAGGGAAGGCAAAGAAGAGGATTTGAAATCAAGGCAGAATTGCAGGAAACAGATTTCAGGAGGTAGATTCGAATCGCCTTTAAAGCACATGAAAAGCGGCAAAACGTTGACAATGATGCCCTTGGCCAAAAAGGGCGTATGCGTTTTTTCCTGAATATATTCAGGAAAAAACGCATACGCCCTTTTTGGCCAACCAAGCAACCTGTAAAGGCAAATCAGCGCTACAAAGAAGTCTCGCTTCCCATCGGTCAAAAGGGCCATGCTGAAAAAAGTGTCAAAACCAGAAATGCAGGAAAGGCCATGGAGAAATGGGAGCCTTGCTACACTGGTGGGCGGGATGTAAATTGCCAATAGCCACTCTGGAGAAGGGTACGGTGTGTCCTGAAACATCTAAAAAAACACAGCTTAGAGAGCATAGGGCACTTCCACGCATGGGGGTATAAAGTGGGAAAATTGAAAATCAGCAAGACACAGGCACCCCAAAGTTTAGGGCTGCTCTGTTGACAAGGACCTCCACTTCATTCCACCTTAAATATCCCAAGAAAGCAAAAAATGGATAAAGAAGTGGTGGTCCTTATGTACAATGGAATATCACTCAGCCATGAAATCAATGTCATAAGGCTAGTAGCAGCATGATGAGTGGATTTAGGTACGACGATTCTAAGTGAAATAAGTCACACAGAAAAGGACACTTCTCATAAGGTGTCACTTACAGAGGGAATGTAAAAACCGTTACACTTGAACTGAATTAAAAAACAGAACAGAGTCACACATGCAGAAAACACACTATGGCTGCTTAACGGGAAAGGTGAGGTGGGGTGATACATAAAACAAGAGTTTCAAATTAGCTCAGATACCGTTCCAGAAACCCAATATGTAATAGACAAGACCAACTCCTTGCTCAGAGAACTGGACTCAACACGCCCGATTCACCGCACAAGAATATATCTGACTAGTAATAATCTTAAAACCTATGTATTGATATCTCTCTTTTAGTGTGTCAAGTGTTTGTAAAGCAGCATAAACACAGCCGTGAAAAGCAGCTAAACCCCATTATAAAAATAAATTACTTTTAAAAACCCATGAAACAAAGACAGTGAAAGAGAGAGAAATTCTTACACAATTCGTTCAGGGGCTGTGATGCAACCTGGATTGACCATATCTAGACCCACAGCTGGATGAGACATAAGCGAGGACACTCCTGGGGTTGAGAGGTTTGGTGAGGTTGGGTGAGCAAACGAAGACCCTTTAAAGTAATACTGCGTGCTACCCATCGCATGGGTCCCAAATCTCCAGGTTCAAGGGCATCTTCCTAAATCAAAAACATGCATGAGAAACCCAGAAGATGGTACACCATGTGATGGGGAAAGGTTTCTAAAATGCACCTCATTTCTCATCTTCTTGTGCTCGGGTTGGCCATTCCAGCCACTTTACTAGCAATCTCCCTACTTGGAGCATCAGCACCTTTAACCTCCTGTTCCGTACAGGTTGCAATTTGTCCTGAGGATGAACGGGAAGACGGGGAACCAATGAGAGACTAGCTCTTGGTGTTGGGACAGGCACAGGTCACTCTATTTTCCCATCAGGAAGAAGAATTAACCACAGGCTCAGCCTGCCCCCCGGAACCAGAACAGGACCTGAAGCCATCCTGCGCTTTTGCGGCCAGCTCCCTAAAAAAGCGAGTTGTAAAATGGAGCTTCAGGGCACTGCAATTCACAAACCTGCGGAGTTATAAATGATAACTCTCATCCACAAATATATTGAGGGAAGGCAAAGAAGAGGATTTGAAATCAAGGCAGAATTGCAGGAAACAGATTTCAGGAGGTAGATTCGAATCGCCTTTAAAGCACATGAAAAGCGGCAAAACGTTGACAATGATGCCCTTGGCCAAAAAGGGCGTATGCGTTTTTTCCTGAATATATTCAGGAAAAAACGCATACGCCCTTTTTGGCCAACCAAGCAACCTGTAAAGGCAAATCAGCGCTACAAAGAAGTCTCGCTTCCCATCGGTCAAAAGGGCCATGCTGAAAAAAGTGTCAAAACCAGAAATGCAGGAAAGGCCATGGAGAAATGGGAGCCTTGCTACACTGGTGGGCGGGATGTAAATTGCCAATAGCCACTCTGGAGAAGGGTACGGTGTGTCCTGAAACATCTAAAAAAACACAGCTTAGAGAGCATAGGGCACTTCCACGCATGGGGGTATAAAGTGGGAAAATTGAAAATCAGCAAGACACAGGCACCCCAAAGTTTAGGGCTGCTCTGTTGACAAGGACCTCCACTTCATTCCACCTTAAATATCCCAAGAAAGCGAAAAATGGATAAAGAAGTGGTGGTCCTTATGTACAATGGAATATCACTCAGCCATGAAATCAATGTCATAAGGCTAGCAGCAGCATGATGAGTGGATTTAGGTACGACGATTCTAAGTGAAATAAGTCACACAGAAAAGGACACTTCTCATAAGGTGTCACTTATAGAGGGACTGTAAAAACCGTTACACTTGAACTGAATTACAAAACAGAACAGAGTCACACAAGCAGAAAACACACTATGGCTGCTTAAGGGGAAAGGTGAGGTGGGGTGATACATAAAACAAGAGTTTCAAATTAGCTCAGATACCGTTCCATAAACCCAATATGTAACAGACAAGACCTACTCCTTGCTCAGAGAACTGGACTCAACACGCCCGATTCACCGCACAAGAATATATCTGACTAGTAATAATCTTAAAACCTATGTATTGATATCTCTCTGTTAGTGTGTCAAGTGGGTGTAAAGCGACATAAACACAGCCGTGAAAAGCAGCTAAACCCCATTATAAAAATAAATTACTTTTAAAAACCCATGAAACAAAGACAGGGAAAGAGAGAGAAATTCTTACACAATTCGTTGAGGGGCTGTGATGCAACCTGAATTGACCATATCTAGACCCACAGCTGGATGAGACATAAGGGTGGACACTCTTGGGGCTGAGAGGTTTGGTGAGGTTGGGTGAGCAAACGCAGACCCTTTAAAGTAATACTGCGTGCTACCCATCGCATGGGTCCCAAATCTCCAGGTTCAAGGGCATCTTCCTAAATCAAAAACATGCATGAGAAACCCAGAAGATGGTACACCATGTGATGGGGAAAGGTTTCTAAAATGCACCTCATTTCTCATCTTCTTGTGCTCGGGTTGGCCATTCCAGCCACTTTACTAGCAATCTCCCTACTTGGAGCATCAGCACCTTTAACCTCCTGTTCCGTACAGGTTGCAATTTGTCCTGAGGATGAACGGGAAGACGGGGAACCAATGAGAGACTAGCTCTAGGTGTTGGGACAGGCACAGGTCACTCTATTTTCCCATCAGGAAGAAGAGTTAACCACAGGCTCAGCCTGCCCCCCGGAACCAGAACAGGACCTGAAGCCATCCTGCGCTTTTGCGGCCAGCTCCCTAAAAAAGCGAGTTGTAAAATGGAGCTTCAGGGCACTGCAATTCACAAACCTGCGGAGTTATAAATGATAACTCTCATCCACAAATATATTGAGGGAAGGCAAAGAAGAGGATTTGAAATCAAGGCAGAATTGCAGGAAACAGATTTCAGGAGGTAGATTCGAATCGCCTTTAAAGCACATGGAAAGCGGCAAAACGTTGACAATGATGCCCTTGGCCAAAAAGGGCGTATGCGTTTTTTCCTGAATATATTCAGGAAAAAACGCATACGCCCTTTTTGGCCAACCAAGCAACCTGGAAAGGCAAATCAGCGCTACAAAGAAGTCTCGCTTCCCATCGGTCAAAAGGGCCATGCTGAAAAAAGTGTCAAAACCAGAAATGCAGGAAAGGCCATGGAGAAATGGGAGCCTTGCTACACTGGTGGGCGGGATGTAAATTGCCAAGAGCCACTCTGGAGAAGGGTACGGTGTGTCCTGAAACATCTAAAAAACACAGCTTAGAGAGCATAGGGCACTTCCACGCATGGGGGTATAAAGTGGGAAAATTGAAAATCAGCAAGACACAGGCACCCCAAAGTTTAGGGCTGCTCTGTTGACAAGGACCTCCACTTCATTCCACCTTAAATATCCCAAGAAAGCAAAAAATGGATAAAGAAGTGGTGGTCCTTATGTACAATGGAATATCCCTCAGCCATGAAATCAGTCATAAGGCTAGTAGCAGCATGATGAGTGGATTTAGGTACGACGATTCTAAGTGAAATAAGTCACACAGAAAAGGACACTTCTCATAAGGTGTCACTTATAGAGGGAATGTAAAAACCGTTACACTTGAACTGAATTACAAAACAGAACAGAGTCACACAAGCAGAAAACACACTATGGCTGCTTAACGGGAAAGGTGAGGTGGGGTGATACATAAAACAAGAGTTTCAAATTAGCTCAGATACCGTTCCATAAACCCAATATGTAACAGACAAGACCTACTCCTTGCTCAGAGAACTGGACTCAACACGCCCGATTCACCGCACAAGAATATATCTGACTAGTAATAATCTTAAAACCTATGTATTGATATCTCTCTGTTAGTGTGTCAAGTGGGTGTAAAGCGGCATAAACACAGCCGTGAAAAGCAGCTAAACCCCATTATAAAAATAAATTACTTTTAAAAACCCATGAAACAAAGACAGGGAAAGAGAGAGAAATTCTTACACAATTCGTTCAGGGGCTGTGATGCAACCTGAATTGACCATATCTAGACCCACAGCTGGATGAGACATAAGGGTGGACACTCTTGGGGCTGAGAGGTTTGGTGAGGTTGGGTGAGCAAACGCAGACCCTTTAAAGTAATACTGCGTGCTACCCATCGCATGGGTCCCAAATCTCCAGGTTCAAGGGCATCTTCCTAAATCAAAAACATGCATGAGAAACCCAGAAGATGGTACACCATGTGATGGGGAAAGGTTTCTAAAATGCACCTCATTTCTCATCTTCTTGTGCTCGGGTTGGCCATTCCAGCCACTTTACTAGCAATCTCCCTACTTGGAGCATCAGCACCTTTAACCTCCTGTTCCGTACAGGTTGCAATTTGTCCTGAGGATGAACGGGAAGACGGGGAACCAATGAGAGACTAGCTCTTGGTGTTGGGACAGGCACAGGTCACTCTATTTTCCCATCAGGAAGAAGAATTAACCACAGGCTCAGCCTGCCCCCCGGAACCAGAACAGGACCTGAAGCCATCCTGCGCTTTTGCGGCCAGCTCCCTAAAAAAGCGAGTTGTAAAATGGAGCTTCAGGGCACTGCAATTCACAAACCTGCGGAGTTATAAATGATAACTCTCATCCACAAATATATTGAGGGAAGGCAAAGAAGAGGATTTGAAATCAAGGCAGAATTGCAGGAAACAGATTTCAGGAGGTAGATTCGAATCGCCTTTAAAGCACATGAAAAGCGGCAAAACGTTGACAATGATGCCCTTGGCCAAAAAGGGCGTATGCGTTTTTTCCTGAATATATTCAGGAAAAAACGCATACGCCCTTTTTGGCCAACCAAGCAACCTGGAAAGGCAAATCAGCGCTACAAAGAAGTCTCGCTTCCCATCGGTCAAAAGTGCCATGCTGAAAAAAGTGTCAAAACCAGAAATGCAGGAAAGGCCATGGAGAAATGGGAGCCTTGCTACACTGGTGGGCGGGATGTAAATTGCCAAGAGCCACTCTGGAGAAGGGTACGGTGTGTCCTGAAACATCTAAAAAACACAGCTTAGAGAGCATAGGGCACTTCCACGCATGGGGGTATAAAGTGGGAAAATTGAAAATCAGCAAGACACAGGCACCCCAAAGTTTAGGGCTGCTCTGTTGACAAGGACCTCCACTTCATTCCACCTTAAATATCCCAAGAAAGCGAAAAATGGATAAAGAAGTGGTGGTCCTTATGTACAATGGAATATCACTCAGCCATGAAATCAATGTCATAAGGCTAGCAGCAGCATGATGAGTGGATTTAGGTACGACGATTCTAAGTGAAATAAGTCACACAGAAAAGGACACTTCTCATAAGGTGTCACTTATAGAGGGACTGTAAAAACCGTTACACTTGAACTGAATTACAAAACAGAACAGAGTCACACAAGCAGAAAACACACTATGGCTGCTTAACGGGAAAGGTGAGGTGGGGTGATACATAAAACAAGAGTTTCAAATTAGCTCAGATACCGTTCCATAAACCCAATATGTAACAGACAAGACCTACTCCTTGCTCAGAGAACTGGACTCAACACGCCCGATTCACCGCACAAGAATATATCTGACTACTAATAATCTTAAAACCTATGTATTGATATCTCTCTGTTAGTGTGTCAAGTGGGTGTAAAGCGACATAAACACAGCCGTGAAAAGCAGCTAAACCCCATTATAAAAATAAATTACTTTTAAAAACCCATGAAACAAAGACAGGGAAAGAGAGAGAAATTCTTACACAATTCGTTGAGGGGCTGTGATGCAACCTGAATTGACCATATCTAGACCCACAGCTGGATGAGACATAAGGGTGGACACTCTTGGGGCTGAGAGGTTTGGTGAGGTTGGGTGAGCAAACGCAGACCCTTTAAAGTAATACTGCGTGCTACCCATCGCATGGGTCCCAAATCTCCAGGTTCAAGGGCATCTTCCTAAATCAAAAACATGCATGAGAAACCCAGAAGATGGTACACCATGTGATGGGGAAAGGTTTCTAAAATGCACCTCATTTCTCATCTTCTTGTGCTCGGGTTGGCCATTCCAGGCACTTTACTAGCAATCTCCCTACTTGGAGCATCAGCACCTTTAACCTCCTGTTCCGTACAGGTTGCAATTTGTCCTGAGGATGAACGGGAAGACGGGGAACCAATGAGAGACTAGCTCTTGGTGTTGGGACAGGCACAGGTCACTCTATTTTCCCATCAGGAAGAAGAATTAACCACAGGCTCAGCCTGCCCCCTGGAACCAGAACAGGACCTGAAGCCATCCTGCGCTTTTGCGGCCAGCTCCCTAAAAAAGCGAGTTGTAAAATGGAGCTTCAGGGCACTGCAATTCACAAACCTGCGGAGTTATAAATGATAACTCTCATCCACAAATATATTGAGGGAAGGCAAAGAAGAGGATTTGAAATCAAGGCAGAATTGCAGGAAACAGATTTCAGGAGGTAGATTCGAATCGCCTTTAAAGCACATGAAAAGCGGCAAAACGTTGACAATGATGCCCTTGGCCAAAAAGGGCGTATGCGTTTTTTCCTGAATATATTCAGGAAAAAACGCATACGCCCTTTTTGGCCAACCAAGCAACCTGGAAAGGCAAATCAGCGCTACAAAGAAGTCTCGCTTCCCATCGGTCAAAAGGGCCATGCTGAAAAAAGTGTCAAAACCAGAAATGCAGGAAAGGCCATGGAGAAATGGGAGCCTTGCTACACTGGTGGGCGGGATGTAAATTGCCAAGAGCCACTCTGGAGAAGGGTACGGTGTGTCCTGAAACATCTAAAAAAACACAGCTTAGAGAGCATAGGGCACTTCCACGCATGGGGGTATAAAGTGGGAAAATTGAAAATCAGCAAGACACAGGCACCCCAAAGTTTAGGGCTGCTCTGTTGACAAGGACCTCCACTTCATTCCACCTTAAATATCCCAGGAAAGCGAAAAATGGATAAAAAATTTGAGGTCCATATGTACAATGGAATATCCCTCAGCCATGAAATCAGTCATAAGGCTAGTAGCAGCATGATGAGTGGATTTAGGTACGACGATTCTAAGTGAAATAAGTCACACAGAAAAGGACACTTCTCATAAGGTGTCACTTATAGAGGGAATGTAAAAACCGTTACACTTGAACTGAATTACAAAACAGAACAGAGTCACACAAGCAGAAAACACACTATGGCTGCTTAACGGGAAAGGTGAGGTGGGGTGATACATAAAACAAGAGTTTCAAATTAGCTCAGATACCGTTCCATAAACCCAATATGTAACAGACAAGACCTACTCCTTGCTCAGAGAACTGGACTCAACACGCCCGATTCAACGCACAAGAATATATCTGACTAGTAATAATCTTAAAACCTATGTATTGATATCTCTCTGTTAGTGTGTCAAGTGGGTGTAAAGCGGCATAAACACAGCCGTGAAAAGCAGCTAAACCCCATTATAAAAATAAATTACTTTTAAAAACCCATGAAACAAAGACAGGGAAAGAGAGAGAAATTCTTACACAATTCGTTCAGGGGCTGTGATGCAACCTGAATTGACCATATCTAGACCCACAGCTGGATGAGACATAAGGGTGGACACTCTTGGGGCTGAGAGGTTTGGTGAGGTTGGGTGAGCAAACGCAGACCCTTTAAAGTAATACTGCGTGCTACCCATCGCATGGGTCCCGAATCTCCAGGTTCAAGGGCATCTTCCTAAATCAAAAACATGCATGAGAAACCCAGAAGATGGTACACCATGTGATGGGGAAAGGTTTCTAAAATGCACCTCATTTCTCATCTTCTTGTGCTCGGGTTGGCCATTCCAGCCACTTTACTAGCAATCTCCCTACTTGGAGCATCAGCACCTTTAACCTCCTGTTCCGTACAGGTTGCAATTTGTCCTGAGGATGAACGGGAAGACGGGGAACCAATGAGAGACTAGCTCTTGGTGTTGGGACAGGCACAGGTCACTCTATTTTCCCATCAGGAAGAAGAATTAACCACAGGCTCAGCCTGCCCCCTGGAACCAGAACAGGACCTGAAGCCATCCTGCGCTTTTGCGGCCAGCTCCCTAAAAAAGCGAGTTGTAAAATGGAGCTTCAGGGCACTGCAATTCACAAACCTGCGGAGTTATAAATGATAACTCTCATCCACAAATATATTGAGGGAAGACAAAGAAGAGGATTTGAAATCAAGGCAGAATTGCAGGAAACAGATTTCAGGAGGTAGATTCGAATCGCCTTTAAAGCACATGAAAAGCGGCAAAACGTTGACAATGATGCCCTTGGCCAAAAAGGGCGTATGCGTTTTTTCCTGAATATATTCAGGAAAAAACGCATACGCCCTTTTTGGCCAACCAAGCAACCTGGAAAGGCAAATCAGCGCTACAAAGAAGTCTCGCTTCCCATCGGTCAAAAGGGCCATGCTGAAAAAAGTGTCAAAACCAGAAATGCAGGAAAGGCCATGGAGAAATGGGAGCCTTGCTACACTGATGGGCGGGATGTAAATTGCCAAGAGCCACTCTGGAGAAGGGTACGGTGTGTCCTGAAACATCTAAAAAACACAGCTTAGAGAGCATAGGGCACTTCCACGCATGGGGGTATAAAGTGGGAAAATTGAAAATCAGCAAGACACAGGCACCCCAAAGTTTAGGGCTGCTCTGTTGACAAGGACCTCCACTTCATTCCACCTTAAATATCCCAAGAAAGCGAAAAATGGATAAAGAAGTGGTGGTCCTTATGTACAATGGAATATCACTCAGCCATGAAATCAATGTCATAAGGCTAGCAGCAGCATGATGAGTGGATTTAGGTACGACGATTCTAAGTGAAATAAGTCACACAGAAAAGGACACTTCTCATAAGGTGTCACTTACAGAGGGAATGTAAAAACCGTTACACTTGAACTGAATTACAAAACAGAACAGAGTCACACAAGCAGAAAACACACTATGGCTGCTTAACGGGAAAGGTGAGGTGGGGTGATACATAAAACAAGAGTTTCAAATTAGCTCAGATACCGTTCCATAAACCCAATATGTAACAGACAAGACCTACTCCTTGCTCAGAGAACTGGACTCAACACGCCCGATTCACCGCACAAGAATATATCTGACTAGTAATAATCTTAAAACCTATGTATTGATATCTCTCTGTTAGTGTGTCAAGTGGGTGTAAAGCGGCATAAACACAGCCGTGAAAAGCAGCTAAACCCCATTATAAAAATAAATTACTTTTAAAAACCCATGAAACAAAGACAGGGAAAGAGAGAGAAATTCTTACACAATTCGTTCAGGGGCTGTGATGCAACCTGAATTGACCATATCTAGACCCACAGCTGGATGAGACATAAGGGTGGACACTCTTGGGGCTGAGAGGTTTGGTGAGGTTGGGTGAGCAAACGCAGACCCTTTAAAGTAATACTGCGTGCTACCCATCGCATGGGTCCCAAATCTCCAGGTTCAAGGGCATCTTCCTAAATCAAAAACATGCATGAGAAACCCAGAAGATGGTACACCATGTGATGGGGAAAGGTTTCTAAAATGCACCTCATTTCTCATCTTCTTGTGCTCGGGTTGGCCATTCCAGCCACTTTACTAGCAATCTCCCTACTTGGAGCATCAGCACCTTTAACCTCCTGTTCCGTACAGGTTGCAATTTGTCCTGAGGATGAACGGGAAGACGGGGAACCAATGAGAGACTAGCTCTTGGTGTTGGGACAGGCACAGGTCACTCTATTTTCCCATCAGGAAGAAGAATTAACCACAGGCTCAGCCTGCCCCCCGGAACCAGAACAGGACCTGAAGCCATCCTGCGCTTTTGCGGCCAGCTCCCTAAAAAAGCGAGTTGTAAAATGGAGCTTCAGGGCACTGCAATTCACAAACCTGCGGAGTTATAAATGATAACTCTCATCCACAAATATATTGAGGGAAGGCAAAGAAGAGGATTTGAAATCAAGGCAGAATTGCAGGAAACAGATTTCAGGAGGTAGATTCGAATCGCCTTTAAAGCACATGAAAAGCGGCAAAACGTTGACAATGATGCCCTTGGCCAAAAAGGGCGTATGCGTTTTTTCCTGAATATATTCAGGAAAAAACGCATACGCCCTTTTTGGCCAACCAAGCAACCTGGAAAGGCAAATCAGCGCTACAAAGAAGTCTCGCTTCCCATCGGTCAAAAGTGCCATGCTGAAAAAAGTGTCAAAACCAGAAATGCAGGAAAGGCCATGGAGAAATGGGAGCCTTGCTACACTGGTGGGCGGGATGTAAATTGCCAAGAGCCACTCTGGAGAAGGGTACGGTGTGTCCTGAAACATCTAAAAAACACAGCTTAGAGAGCATAGGGCACTTCCACGCATGGGGGTATAAAGTGGGAAAATTGAAAATCAGCAAGACACAGGCACCCCAAAGTTTAGGGCTGCTCTGTTGACAAGGACCTCCACTTCATTCCACCTTAAATATCCCAAGAAAGCGAAAAATGGATAAAGAAGTGGTGGTCCTTATGTACAATGGAATATCACTCAGCCATGAAATCAATGTCATAAGGCTAGCAGCAGCATGATGAGTGGATTTAGGTACGACGATTCTAAGTGAAATAAGTCACACAGAAAAGGACACTTCTCATAAGGTGTCACTTATAGAGGGACTGTAAAAACCGTTACACTTGAACTGAATTACAAAACAGAACAGAGTCACACAAGCAGAAAACACACTATGGCTGCTTAACGGGAAAGGTGAGGTGGGGTGATACATAAAACAAGAGTTTCAAATTAGCTCAGATACCGTTCCATAAACCCAATATGTAACAGACAAGACCTACTCCTTGCTCAGAGAACTGGACTCAACACGCCCGATTCACCGCACAAGAATATATCTGACTACTAATAATCTTAAAACCTATGTATTGATATCTCTCTGTTAGTGTGTCAAGTGGGTGTAAAGCGACATAAACACAGCCGTGAAAAGCAGCTAAACCCCATTATAAAAATAAATTACTTTTAAAAACCCATGAAACAAAGACAGGGAAAGAGAGAGAAATTCTTACACAATTCGTTGAGGGGCTGTGATGCAACCTGAATTGACCATATCTAGACCCACAGCTGGATGAGACATAAGGGTGGACACTCTTGGGGCTGAGAGGTTTGGTGAGGTTGGGTGAGCAAACGCAGACCCTTTAAAGTAATACTGCGTGCTACCCATCGCATGGGTCCCAAATCTCCAGGTTCAAGGGCATCTTCCTAAATCAAAAACATGCATGAGAAACCCAGAAGATGGTACACCATGTGATGGGGAAAGGTTTCTAAAATGCACCTCATTTCTCATCTTCTTGTGCTCGGGTTGGCCATTCCAGCCACTTTACTAGCAATCTCCCTACTTGGAGCATCAGCACCTTTAACCTCCTGTTCCGTACAGGTTGCAATTTGTCCTGAGGATGAACGGGAAGACGGGGAACCAATGAGAGACTAGCTCTTGGTGTTGGGACAGGCACAGGTCACTCTATTTTCCCATCAGGAAGAAGAATTAACCACAGGCTCAGCCTGCCCCCTGGAACCAGAACAGGACCTGAAGCCATCCTGCGCTTTTGCGGCCAGCTCCCTAAAAAAGCGAGTTGTAAAATGGAGCTTCAGGGCACTGCAATTCACAAACCTGCGGAGTTATAAATGATAACTCTCATCCACAAATATATTGAGGGAAGGCAAAGAAGAGGATTTGAAATCAAGGCAGAATTGCAGGAAACAGATTTCAGGAGGTAGATTCGAATCGCCTTTAAAGCACATGAAAAGCGGCAAAACGTTGACAATGATGCCCTTGGCCAAAAAGGGCGTATGCGTTTTTTCCTGAATATATTCAGGAAAAAACGCATACGCCCTTTTTGGCCAACCAAGCAACCTGTAAAGGCAAATCAGCGCTACAAAGAAGTCTCGCTTCCCATCGGTCAAAAGGGCCATGCTGAAAAAAGTGTCAAAACCAGAAATGCAGGAAAGGCCATGGAGAAATGGGAGCCTTGCTACACTGGTGGGCGGGATGTAAATTGCCAAGAGCCACTCTGGAGAAGGGTACGGTGTGTCCTGAAACATCTAAAAAAACACAGCTTAGAGAGCATAGGGCACTTCCACGCATGGGGGTATAAAGTGGGAAAATTGAAAATCAGCAAGACACAGGCACCCCAAAGTTTAGGGCTGCTCTGTTGACAAGGACCTCCACTTCATTCCACCTTAAATATCCCAGGAAAGCGAAAAATGGATAAAAAATTTGAGGTCCATATGTACAATGGAATATCCCTCAGCCATGAAATCAGTCATAAGGCTAGTAGCAGCATGATGAGTGGATTTAGGTACGACGATTCTAAGTGAAATAAGTCACACAGAAAAGGACACTTCTCATAAGGTGTCACTTATAGAGGGAATGTAAAAACCGTTACACTTGAACTGAATTACAAAACAGAACAGAGTCACACAAGCAGAAAACACACTATGGCTGCTTAACGGGAAAGGTGAGGTGGGGTGATACATAAAACAAGAGTTTCAAATTAGCTCAGATACCGTTCCATAAACCCAATATGTAACAGACAAGACCTACTCCTTGCTCAGAGAACTGGACTCAACACGCCCGATTCAACGCACAAGAATATATCTGACTAGTAATAATCTTAAAACCTATGTATTGATATCTCTCTGTTAGTGTGTCAAGTGGGTGTAAAGCGGCATAAACACAGCCGTGAAAAGCAGCTAAACCCCATTATAAAAATAAATTACTTTTAAAAACCCATGAAACAAAGACAGGGAAAGAGAGAGAAATTCTTACACAATTCGTTCAGGGGCTGTGATGCAACCTGAATTGACCATATCTAGACCCACAGCTGGATGAGACATAAGGGTGGACACTCTTGGGGCTGAGAGGTTTGGTGAGGTTGGGTGAGCAAACGCAGACCCTTTAAAGTAATACTGCGTGCTACCCATCGCATGGGTCCCAAATCTCCAGGTTCAAGGGCATCTTCCTAAATCAAAAACATGCATGAGAAACCCAGAAGATGGTACACCATGTGATGGGGAAAGGTTTCTAAAATGCACCTCATTTCTCATCTTCTTGTGCTCGGGTTGGCCATTCCAGCCACTTTACTAGCAATCTCCCTACTTGGAGCATCAGCACCTTTAACCTCCTGTTCCGTACAGGTTGCAATTTGTCCTGAGGATGAACGGGAAGACGGGGAACCAATGAGAGACTAGCTCTTGGTGTTGGGACAGGCACAGGTCACTCTATTTTCCCATCAGGAAGAAGAATTAACCACAGGCTCAGCCTGCCCCCTGGAACCAGAACAGGACCTGAAGCCATCCTGCGCTTTTGCGGCCAGCTCCCTAAAAAAGCGAGTTGTAAAATGGAGCTTCAGGGCACTGCAATTCACAAACCTGCGGAGTTATAAATGATAACTCTCATCCACAAATATATTGAGGGAAGACAAAGAAGAGGATTTGAAATCAAGGCAGAATTGCAGGAAACAGATTTCAGGAGGTAGATTCGAATCGCCTTTAAAGCACATGAAAAGCGGCAAAACGTTGACAATGATGCCCTTGGCCAAAAAGGGCGTATGCGTTTTTTCCTGAATATATTCAGGAAAAAACGCATACGCCCTTTTTGGCCAACCAAGCAACCTGGAAAGGCAAATCAGCGCTACAAAGAAGTCTCGCTTCCCATCGGTCAAAAGGGCCATGCTGAAAAAAGTGTCAAAACCAGAAATGCAGGAAAGGCCATGGAGAAATGGGAGCCTTGCTACACTGATGGGCGGGATGTAAATTGCCAAGAGCCACTCTGGAGAAGGGTACGGTGTGTCCTGAAACATCTAAAAAACACAGCTTAGAGAGCATAGGGCACTTCCACGCATGGGGGTATAAAGTGGGAAAATTGAAAATCAGCAAGACACAGGCACCCCAAAGTTTAGGGCTGCTCTGTTGACAAGGACCTCCACTTCATTCCACCTTAAATATCCCAGGAAAGCGAAAAATGGATAAAAAATTTGAGGTCCATATGTACAATGGAATATCCCTCAGCCATGAAATCAGTCATAAGGCTAGTAGCAGCATGATGAGTGGATTTAGGTACGACGATTCTAAGTGAAATAAGTCACACAGAAAAGGACACTTCTCATAAGGTGGCACTTATAGAGGGAATGTAAAAACCGTTACACTTGATCTGAATTACAAAACAGAACAGAGTCACACAAGCAGAAAACACACTATGGCTGCTTAACGGGAAAGGTGAGGTGGGGTGATACATAAAACAAGAGTTTCAAATTAGCTCAGATACCGTTCCATAAACCCAATATGTAACAGACAAGACCTACTCCTTGCTCAGAGAACTGGACTCAACACGCCCGATTCACCGCACAAGAATATATCTGACTACTAATAATCTTAAAACCTATGTATTGATATCTCTCTGTTAGTGTGTCAAGTGGGTGTAAAGCGGCATAAACACAGCCGTGAAAAGCAGCTAAACCCCATTATAAAAATAAATTACTTTTAAAAACCCATGAAACAAAGAGAGGGAAAGAGAGAGAAATTCTTACACAATTGGTTCAGGGGCTGTGATGCAACCTGAATTGACCATATCTAGACCCACTGCTGGATGAGACATAAGGGTGGACACTCTTGGGGCTGAGAGGTTTGGTGAGGTTGGGTGAGCAAACGCAGACCCTTTAAAGTAATACTGCGTGCTACCCATCGCATGGGTCCCAAATCTCCAGGTTCAAGGGCATCTTCCTAAATCAAAAACATGAATGAGAAACCCAGAAGATGGTACACCGTGTGATGGGGAAAGGTTTCTAAAATGCACCTCATTTCTCATCTTCTTGTGCTCGGGTTGGCCATTCCAGCCACTTTACTAGCAATCTCCCTACTTGGAGCATCAGCACCTTTAACATCCTGTTCCGTACAGGTTGCAATTTGTCCTGAGGATGAACGGGAAGACGGGGAACCAATGAGAGACTAGCTCTTGGTGTTGGGACAGGCACAGGTCACTCTATTTTCCCATCAGGAAGAAGAATTAACCACAGGCTCAGCCTGCCCCCTGGAACCAGAACAGGACCTGAAGCCATCCTGCGCTTTTGCGGCCAGCTCCCTAAAAAAGCGAGTTGTAAAATGGAGCTTCAGGGCACTGCAATTCACAAACCTGCGGAGTTATAAATGATAACTCTCATCCACAAATATATTGAGGGAAGACAAAGAAGAGGATTTGAAATCAAGGCAGAATTGCAGGAAACAGATTTCAGGAGGTAGATTCGAATCGCCTTTAAAGCACATGAAAAGCGGCAAAACGTTGACAATGATGCCCTTGGCCAAAAAGGGCGTATGCGTTTTTTCCTGAATATATTCAGGAAAAAACGCATACGCCCTTTTTGGCCAACCAAGCAACCTGGAAAGGCAAATCAGCGCTACAAAGAAGTCTCGCTTCCCATCGGTCAAAAGGGCCATGCTGAAAAAAGTGTCAAAACCAGAAATGCAGGAAAGGCCATGGAGAAATGGGAGCCTTGCTACACTGATGGGCGGGATGTAAATTGCCAAGAGCCACTCTGGAGAAGGGTACGGTGTGTCCTGAAACATCTAAAAAACACAGCTTAGAGAGCATAGGGCACTTCCACGCATGGGGGTATAAAGTGGGAAAATTGAAAATCAGCAAGACACAGGCACCCCAAAGTTTAGGGCTGCTCTGTTGACAAGGACCTCCACTTCATTCCACCTTAAATATCCCAAGAAAGCAAAAAATGGATAAAGAAGTGGTGGTCCTTATGTACAATGGAATATCCCTCAGCCATGAAATCAGTCATAAGGCTAGTAGCAGCATGATGAGTGGATTTAGGTACGACGATTCTAAGTGAAATAAGTCACACAGAAAAGGACACTTCTCATAAGGTGTCACTTATAGAGGGAATGTAAAAACCGTTACACTTGAACTGAATTACAAAACAGAACAGAGTCACACAAGCAGAAAACACACTATGGCTGCTTAACGGGAAAGGTGAGGTGGGGTGATACATAAAACAAGAGTTTCAAATTAGCTCAGATACCGTTCCATAAACCCAATATGTAACAGACAAGACCTACTCCTTGCTCAGAGAACTGGACTCAACACGCCCGATTCACCGCACAAGAATATATCTGACTAGTAATAATCTTAAAACCTATGTATTGATATCTCTCTGTTAGTGTGTCAAGTGGGTGTAAAGCGGCATAAACACAGCCGTGAAAAGCAGCTAAACCCCATTATAAAAATAAATTACTTTTAAAAACCCATGAAACAAAGACAGGGAAAGAGAGAGAAATTCTTACACAATTGGTTCAGGGGCTGTGATGCAACCTGAATTGACCATATCTAGACCCACTGCTGGATGAGACATAAGGGTGGACACTCTTGGGGCTGAGAGGTTTGGTGAGGTTGGGTGAGCAAACGCAGACCCTTTAAAGTAATACTGCGTGCTACCCATCGCATGGGTCCCAAATCTCCAGGTTCAAGGGCATCTTCCTAAATCAAAAACATGAATGAGAAACCCAGAAGATGGTACACCGTGTGATGGGGAAAGGTTTCTAAAATGCACCTCATTTCTCATCTTCTTGTGCTCGGGTTGGCCATTCCAGCCACTTTACTAGCAATCTCCCTACTTGGAGCATCAGCACCTTTAACATCCTGTTCCGTACAGGTTGCAATTTGTCCTGAGGATGAACGGGAAGACGGGGAACCAATGAGAGACTAGCTCTTGGTGTTGGGACAGGCACAGGTCACTCTATTTTCCCATCAGGAAGAAGAATTAACCACAGGCTCAGCCTGCCCCCTGGAACCAGAACAGGACCTGAAGCCATCCTGCGCTTTTGCGGCCAGCTCCCTAAAAAAGGGAGTTGTAAAATGGAGCTTCAGGGCACTGCAATTCACAAACCTGCGGAGTTATAAATGATAACTCTCATCCACAAATATATTGAGGGAAGACAAAGAAGAGGATTTGAAATCAAGGCAGAATTGCAGGAAACAGATTTCAGGAGGTAGATTCGAATCGCCTTTAAAGCACATGAAAAGCGGCAAAACGTTGACAATGATGCCCTTGGCCAAAAAGGGCGTATGCGTTTTTTCCTGAATATATTCAGGAAAAAACGCATACGCCCTTTTTGGCCAACCAAGCAACCTGGAAAGGCAAATCAGCGCTACAAAGAAGTCTCGCTTCCCATCGGTCAAAAGGGCCATGCTGAAAAAAGTGTCAAAACCAGAAATGCAGGAAAGGCCATGGAGAAATGGGAGCCTTGCTACACTGATGGGCGGGATGTAAATTGCCAACAGCCACTCTGGAGAAGGGTACGGTGTGTCCTGAAACATCTAAAAAACACAGCTTAGAGAGCATAGGGCACTTCCACGCATGGGGGTATAAAGTGGGAAAATTGAAAATCAGCAAGACACAGGCACCCCAAAGTTTAGGGCTGCTCTGTTGACAAGGACCTCCACTTCATTCCACCTTAAATATCCCAAGAAAGCAAAAAATGGATAAAGAAGTGGTGGTCCTTATGTACAATGGAATATCACTCAGCCATGAAATCAATGTCATAAGGCTAGTAGCAGCATGATGAGTGGATTTAGGTACGACGATTCTAAGTGAAATAAGTCACACAGAAAAGGACACTTCTCATAAGGTGTCACTTATAGAGGGACTGTAAAAACCGTTACACTTGAACTGAATTACAAAACAGAACAGAGTCACACAAGCAGAAAACACACTATGGCTGCTTAACGGGAAAGGTGAGGTGGGGTGATACATAAAACAAGAGTTTCAAATTAGCACAGATACCGTTCCATAAACCCAATATGTAACAGACAAGACCTACTCCTTGCTCAGAGAACTGGACTCAACACGCCCGATTCACCGCACAAGAATATATCTGACTAGTAATAATCTTAAAACCTATGTATTGATATCTCTCTGTTAGTGTGTCAAGTGGGTGTAAAGCGGCATAAACACAGCCGTGAAAAGCAGCTAAATCCCATTATAAAAATAAATTACTTTTAAAAACCCATGAAACAAAGACAGGGAAAGAGAGAGAAATTCTTACACAATTCGTTCAGGGGCTGTGATGCAACCTGAATTGACCATATCTAGACCCACAGCTGGATGAGACATAAGGGTGGACACTCTTGGGGCTGAGAGGTTTGGTGAGGTTGGGTGAGCAAACGCAGACCCTTTAAAGTAATACTGCGTGCTACCCATCGCATGGGTCCCAAATCTCCAGGTTCAAGGGCATCTTCCTAAATCAAAAACATGCATGAGAAACCCAGAAGATGGTACACCATGTGATGGGGAAAGGTTTCTAAAATGCACCTCATTTCTCATCTTCTTGTGCTCGGGTTGGCCATTCCAGCCACTTTACTAGCAATCTCCCTACTTGGAGCATCAGCACCTTTAACCTCCTGTTCCGTACAGGTTGCAATTTGTCCTGAGGATGAACGGGAAGACGGGGAACCAATGAGAGACTAGCTCTTGGTGTTGGGACAGGCACAGGTCACTCTATTTTCCCATCAGGAAGAAGAATTAACCACAGGCTCAGCCTGCCCCCCGGAACCAGAACAGGACCTGAAGCCATCCTGAGCTTTTGCGGCCAGCTCCCTAAAAAAGCGAGTTGTAAAATGGAGCTTCAGGGCACTGCAATTCACAAACCTGCGGAGTTATAAATGATAACTCTCATCCACAAATATATTGAGGGAAGGCAAAGAAGAGGATTTGAAATCAAGGCAGAATTGCAGGAAACAGATTTCAGGAGGTAGATTCGAATCGCCTTTAAAGCACATGAAAAGCGGCAAAACGTTGACAATGATGCCCTTGGCCAAAAAGGGCTTATGCGTTTTTTCCTGAATATATTCAGGAAAAAACGCATAAGCCCTTTTTGGCCAACCAAGCAACCTGGAAAGGCAAATCAGCGCTACAAAGAAGTCTCGCTTCCCATCGGTCAAAAGGGCCATGCTGAAAAAAGTGTCAAAACCAGAAATGCAGGAAAGGCCATGGAGAAATGGGAGCCTTGCTACACTGATGGGCGGGATGTAAATTGCCAAGAGCCACTCTGGAGAAGGGTACGGTGTGTCCTGAAACATCTAAAAAACACAGCTTAGAGAGCATAGGGCACTTCCACGCATGGGGGTATAAAGTGGGAAAATTGAAAATCAGCAAGACACAGGCACCCCAAAGTTTAGGGCTGCTCTGTTGACAAGGACCTCCACTTCATTCCACCTTAAATATCCCAAGAAAGCGAAAAATGGATAAAGAAGTGGTGGTCCTTATGTACAATGGAATATCACTCAGCCATGAAATCAATGTCATAAGTCTAGCAGCAGCATGATGAGTGGATTTAGGTACGACGATTCTAAGTGAAATAAGTCACACAGAAAAGGACACTTCTCATAAGGTGTCACTTATAGAGGGACTGTAAAAACCGTTACACTTGAACTGAATTACAAAACAGAACAGAGTCACACAAGCAGAAAACACACTATGGCTGCTTAAGGGGAAAGGTGAGGTGGGGTGATACATAAAACAAGAGTTTCAAATTAGCTCAGATACCGTTCCATAAACCCAATATGTAACAGACAAGACCTACTCCTTGCTCAGAGAACTGGACTCAACACGCCCGATTCACCGCACAAGAATATATCTGACTAGTAATAATCTTAAAACCTATGTATTGATATCTCTCTGTTAGTGTGTCAAGTGGGTGTAAAGCGACATAAACACAGCCGTGAAAAGCAGCTAAACCCCATTATAAAAATAAATTACTTTTAAAAACCCATGAAACAAAGACAGGGAAAGAGAGAGAAATTCTTACACAATTCGTTCAGTGGCTGTGATGCAACCTGAATTGACCATATCTAGACCCACAGCTGGATGAGACATAAGGGTGGACACTCTTGGGGCTGAGAGGTTTGGTGAGGTTGGGTGAGCAAACGCAGACCCTTTAAAGTAATACTGCGTGCTACCCATCGCATGGGTCCCAAATCTCCAGGTTCAAGGGCATCTTCCTAAATCAAAAACATGCATGAGAAACCCAGAAGATGGTACACCATGTGATGGGGAAAGGTTTCTAAAATGCACCTCATTTCTCATCTTCTTGTGCTCGGGTTGGCCATTCCAGCCACTTTACTAGCAATCTCCCTACTTGGAGCATCAGCACCTTTAACCTCCTGTTCCGTACAGGTTGCAATTTGTCCTGAGGATGAACGGGAAGACGGGGAACCAATGAGAGACTAGCTCTTGGTGTTGGGACAGGCACAGGTCACTCTATTTTCCCATCAGGAAGAAGAATTAACCACAGGCTCAGCCTGCCCCCCGGAACCAGAACAGGACCTGAAGCCATCCTGAGCTTTTGCGGCCAGCTCCCTAAAAAAGCGAGTTGTAAAATGGAGCTTCAGGGCACTGCAATTCAGAAACCTGCGGAGTTATAAATGATAACTCTCATCCACAAATATATTGAGGGAAGGCAAAGAAGAGGATTTGAAATCAAGGCAGAATTGCAGGAAACAGATTTCAGGAGGTAGATTCGAATCGCCTTTAAAGCACATGAAAAGCGGCAAAACGTTGACAATGATGCCCTTGGCCAAAAAGGGCTTATGCGTTTTTTCCTGAATATATTCAGGAAAAAACTCATAAGCCCTTTTTGGCCAACCAAGCAACCTGGAAAGGCAAATCAGCGCTACAAAGAAGTCTCGCTTCCCATCGGTCAAAAGGGCCATGCTGAAAAAAGTGTCAAAACCAGAAATGCAGGAAAGGCCATGGAGAAATGGGAGCCTTGCTACACTGATGGGCGGGATGTAAATTGCCAAGAGCCACTCTGGAGAAGGGTACGGTGTGTCCTGAAACATCTAAAAAACACAGCTTAGAGAGCATAGGGCACTTCCACGCATGGGGGTATAAAGTGGGAAAATTGAAAATCAGCAAGACACAGGCACCCCAAAGTTTAGGGCTGCTCTGTTGACAAGGACCTCCACTTCATTCCACCTTAAATATCCCAGGAAAGCGAAAAATGGATAAAAAATTTGAGGTCCATATGTACAATGGAATATCCCTCAGCCATGAAATCAGTCATAAGGCTAGTAGCAGCATGATGAGTGGATTTAGGTACGACGATTCTAAGTGAAATAAGTCACACAGAAAAGGACACTTCTCATAAGGTGTCACTTATAGAGGGAATGTAAAAACCGTTACACTTGATCTGAATTACAAAACAGAACAGAGTCACACAAGCAGAAAACACACTATGGCTGCTTAACGGGAAAGGTGAGGTGGGGTGATACATAAAACAAGAGTTTCAAATTAGCTCAGATACCGTTCCATAAACCCAATATGTAACAGACAAGACCTACTCCTTGCTCAGAGAACTGGACTCAACACGCCCGATTCACCGCACAAGAATATATCTGACTACTAATAATCTTAAAACCTATGTATTGATATCTCTCTGTTAGTGTGTCAAGTGGGTGTAAAGCGGCATAAACACAGCCGTGAAAAGCAGCTAAACCCCATTATAAAAATAAATTACTTTTAAAAACCCATGAAACAAAGAGAGGGAAAGAGAGAGAAATTCTTACACAATTGGTTCAGGGGCTGTGATGCAACCTGAATTGACCATATCTAGACCCACTGCTGGATGAGACATAAGGGTGGACACTCTTGGGGCTGAGAGGTTTGGTGAGGTTGGGTGAGCAAACGCAGACCCTTTAAAGTAATACTGCGTGCTACCCATCGCATGGGTCCCAAATCTCCAGGTTCAAGGGCATCTTCCTAAATCAAAAATATTAATGAGAAACCCAGAAGATGGTACACCGTGTGATGGGGAAAGGTTTCTAAAATGCACCTCATTTCTCAACTTCTTGTGCTCGGGTTGGCCATTCCAGCCACTTTACTAGCAATCTCCCTACTTGGAGCATCAGCACCTTTAACATCCTGTTCCGTACAGGTTGCAATTTGTCCTGAGGATGAACGGGAAGACGGGGAACCAATGAGAGACTAGCTCTTGGTGTTGGGACAGGCACAGGTCACTCTATTTTCCCATCAGGAAGAAGAATTAACCACAGGCTCAGCCTGCCCCCTGGAACCAGAACAGGACCTGAAGCCATCCTGCGCTTTTGCGGCCAGCTCCCTAAAAAAGCGAGTTGTAAAATGGAGCTTCAGGGCACTGCAATTCACAAACCTGCGGAGTTATAAATGATAACTCTCATCCACAAATATATTGAGGGAAGACAAAGAAGAGGATTTGAAATCAAGGCAGAATTGCAGGAAACAGATTTCAGGAGGTAGATTCGAATCGCCTTTAAAGCACATGAAAAGCGGCAAAACGTTGACAATGATGCCCTTGGCCAAAAAGGGCGTATGCGTTTTTTCCTGAATATATTCAGGGAAAAACGCATACGCCCTTTTTGGCCAACCAAGCAACCTGGAAAGGCAAATCAGCGCTACAAAGAAGTCTCGCTTCCCATCGGTCAAAAGGGCCATGCTGAAAAAAGTGTCAAAACCATAAATGCAGGAAAGGCCATGGAGAAATGGGAGCCTTGCTACACTGATGGGCGGGATGTAAATTGCCAAGAGCCACTCTGGAGAAGGGTACGGTGTGTCCTGAAACATCTAAAAAACACAGCTTAGAGATCATAGGGCACTTCCACGCATGGGGTTATAAAGTGGGAAAATTGAAAATCAGCAAGACACAGGCACCCCAAAGTTTAGGGCTGCTCTGTTGACAAGGACCTCCACTTCATTCCACCTTAAATATCCCAAGAAAGCAAAAAATGGATAAAGAAGTGGTGGTCCTTATGTACAATGGAATATCCCTCAGCCATGAAATCAGTCATAAGGCTAGTAGCAGCATGATGAGTGGATTTAGGTACGACGATTCTAAGTGAAATAAGTCACACAGAAAAGGACACTTCTCATAAGGTGTCACTTATAGAGGGAATGTAAAAACCGTTACACTTGAACTGAATTACAAAACAGAACAGAGTCACACAACCAGAAAACACACTATGGCTGCTTAAGGGGAAAGGTGAGGTGGGGTGATACATAAAACAAGAGTTTCAAATTAGCTCAGATACCGTTCCATAAACCCAATATGTAACTGACAAGACCTACTCCTTGCTCAGAGAACTGGACTCAACACGCCCGATTCACCGCACAAGAATATATCTGACTAGTAATAATCTTAAAACCTATGTATTGATATCTCTCTGTTAGTGTGTCAAGTGGGTGTAAAGCGGCATAAACACAGCCGTGAAAAGCAGCTAAACCCCATTATAAAAATAAATTACTTTTAAAAACCCATGAAACAAAGACAGGGAAAGAGAGAGAAATTCTTACACAATTCGTTGAGGGGCTGTGATGCAACCTGAATTGACCATATCTAGACCCACAGCTGGATGAGACATAAGGGTGGACACTCTTGGGGCTGAGAGGTTTGGTGAGGTTGGGTGAGCAAACGCAGACCCTTTAAAGTAATACTGCGTGCTACCCATCGCATGGGTCCCAAATCTCCAGGTTCAAGGGCATCTTCCTAAATCAAAAACATGCATGAGAAACCCAGAAGATGGTACACCATGTGATGGGGAAAGGTTTCTAAAATGCACCTCATTTCTCATCTTCTTGTGCTCGGGTTGGCCATTCCAGCCACTTTACTAGCAATCTCCCTACTTGGAGCATCAGCACCTTTAACCTCCTGTTCCGTACAGGTTGCAATTTGTCCTGAGGATGAACGGGAAGACGGGGAACCAATGAGAGACTAGCTCTTGGTGTTGGGACAGGCACAGGTCACTCTATTTTCCCATCAGGAAGAAGAATTAACCACAGGCTCAGCCTGCCCCCCGGAACCAGAACAGGACCTGAAGCCATCCTGCGCTTTTGCGGCCAGCTCCCTAAAAAAGCGAGTTGTAAAATGGAGCTTCAGGGCACTGCAATTCACAAACCTGCGGAGTTATAAATGATAACTCTCATCCACAAATATATTGAGGGAAGGCAAAGAAGAGGATTTGAAATCAAGGCAGAATTGCAGGAAACAGATTTCAGGAGGTAGATTCGAATCGCCTTTAAAGCACATGAAAAGCGGCAAAACGTTGACAATGATGCCCTTGGAAAAAAGGGCTTATGCGTTTTTTCCTGAATATATTCAGGAAAAAACGCATAAGCCCTTTTTGGCCAACCAAGCAACCTGGAAAGGCAAATCAGCGCTACAAAGAAGTCTCGCTTCCCATCGGTCAAAAGGGCCATGCTGAAAAAAGTGTCAAAACCAGAAATGCAGGAAAGGCCATGGAGAAATGGGAGCCTTGCTACACTGATGGGCGGGATGTAAATTGCCAAGAGCCACTCTGGAGAAGGGTACGGTGTGTCCTGAAACATCTAAAAAACACAGCTTAGAGAGCATAGGGCACTTCCACGCATGGGGGTATAAAGTGGGAAAATTGAAAATCAGCAAGACACAGGCACCCCAAAGTTTAGGGCTGCTCTGTTGACAAGGACCTCCACTTCATTCCACCTTAAATATCCCAAGAAAGCGAAAAATGGATAAAGAAGTGGTGGTCCTTATATACAATGGAATATCACTCAGCCATGAAATCAATGTCATAAGGCTAGCAGCAGCATGATGAGTGGATTTAGGTACGACGATTCTAAGTGAAATAAGTCACACAGAAAAGGACACTTCTCATAAGGTGTCACTTATAGAGGGACTGTAAAAACCGTTACACTTGAACTGAATTACAAAACAGAACAGAGTCACACAAGCAGAAAACACACTATGGCTGCTTAAGGGGAAAGGTGAGGTGGGGTGATACATAAAACAAGAGTTTCAAATTAGCTCAGATACCGTTCCATAAACCCAATATGTAACAGACAAGACCTACTCCTTGCTCAGAGAACTGGACTCAACACGCCCGATTCACCGCACAAGAATATATCTGACTAGTAATAATCTTAAAACCTATGTATTGATATCTCTCTGTTAGTGTGTCAAGTGCGTGTAAAGCGACATAAACACAGCCGTGAAAAGCAGCTAAACCCCATTATAAAAATAAATTACTTTTAAAAACCCATGAAACAAAGACAGGGAAAGAGAGAGAAATTCTTACACAATTCGTTCAGGGGCTGTGATGCAACCTGAATTGACCATATCTAGACCCACAGCTGGATGAGACATAAGGGTGGACACTCTTGGGGCTGAGAGGTTTGGTGAGGTTGGGTGAGCAAACGCAGACCCTTTAAAGTAATACTGCGTGCTACCCATCGCATGGGTCCCAAATCTCCAGGTTCAAGGGCATCTTCCTAAATCAAAAACATGCATGAGAAACCCAGAAGATGGTACACCATGTGATGGGGAAAGGTTTCTAAAATGCACCTCATTTCTCATCTTCTTGTGCTCGGGTTGGCCATTCCAGCCACTTTACTAGCAATCTCCCTACTTGGAGCATCAGCACCTTTAACCTCCTGTTCCGTACAGGTTGCAATTTGTCCTGAGGATGAACGGGAAGACGGGGAACCAATGAGAGACTAGCTCTTGGTGTTGGGACAGGCACAGGTCACTCTATTTTCCCATCAGGAAGAAGAATTAACCACAGGCTCAGCCTGCCCCCCGGAACCAGAACAGGACCTGAAGCCATCCTGCGCTTTTGCGGCCAGCTCCCTAAAAAAGCGAGTTGTAAAATGGAGCTTCAGGGCACTGCATTTCACAAACCTGCGGAGTTATAAATGATAACTCTCATCCACAAATATATTGAGGGAAGGCAAAGAAGAGGATTTGAAATCAAGGCAGAATTGCAGGAAACAGATTTCAGGAGGTAGATTCGAATCGCCTTTAAAGCACATGAAAAGCGGCAAAACGTTGACAATGATGCCCTTGGCCAAAAAGGGCGTATGCGTTTTTTCCTGAATATATTCAGGAAAAAACGCATACGCCCTTTTTGGCCAACCAAGCAACCTGGAAAGGCAAATCAGCGCTACAAAGAAGTCTCGCTTCCCATCGGTCAAAAGTGCCATGCTGAAAAAAGTGTCAAAACCAGAAATGCAGGAAAGGCCATGGAGAAATGGGAGCCTTGCTACACTGGTGGGCGGGATGTAAATTGCCAAGAGCCACTCTGGAGAAGGGTACGGTGTGTCCTGAAACATCTAAAAAACACAGCTTAGAGAGCATAGGGCACTTCCACGCATGGGGGTATAAAGTGGGAAAATTGAAAATCAGCAAGACACAGGCACCCCAAAGTTTAGGGCTGCTCTGTTGACAAGGACCTCCACTTCATTCCACCTTAAATATCCCAAGAAAGCGAAAAATGGATAAAGAAGTGGTGGTCCTTATGTACAATGGAATATCACTCAGCCATGAAATCAATGTCATAAGGCTAGCAGCAGCATGATGAGTGGATTTAGGTACGACGATTCTAAGTGAAATAAGTCACACAGAAAAGGACACTTCTCATAAGGTGTCACTTATAGAGGGACTGTAAAAACCGTTACACTTGAACTGAATTACAAAACAGAACAGAGTCACACAAGCAGAAAACACACTATGGCTGCTTAACGGGAAAGGTGAGGTGGGGTGATACATAAAACAAGAGTTTCAAATTAGCTCAGATACCGTTCCATAAACCCAATATGTAACAGACAAGACCTACTCCTTGCTCAGAGAACTGGACTCAACACGCCCGATTCACCGCACAAGAATATATCTGACTACTAATAATCTTAAAACCTATGTATTGATATCTCTCTGTTAGTGTGTCAAGTGGGTGTAAAGCGACATAAACACAGCCGTGAAAAGCAGCTAAACCCCATTATAAAAATAAATTACTTTTAAAAACCCATGAAACAAAGACAGGGAAAGAGAGAGAAATTCTTACACAATTCGTTGAGGGGCTGTGATGCAACCTGAATTGACCATATCTAGACCCACAGCTGGATGAGACATAAGGGTGGACACTCTTGGGGCTGAGAGGTTTGGTGAGGTTGGGTGAGCAAACGCAGACCCTTTAAAGTAATACTGCGTGCTACCCATCGCATGGGTCCCAAATCTCCAGGTTCAAGGGCATCTTCCTAAATCAAAAACATGCATGAGAAACCCAGAAGATGGTACACCATGTGATGGGGAAAGGTTTCTAAAATGCACCTCATTTCTCATCTTCTTGTGCTCGGGTTGGCCATTCCAGCCACTTTACTAGCAATCTCCCTACTTGGAGCATCAGCACCTTTAACCTCCTGTTCCGTACAGGTTGCAATTTGTCCTGAGGATGAACGGGAAGACGGGGAACCAATGAGAGACTAGCTCTTGGTGTTGGGACAGGCACAGGTCACTCTATTTTCCCATCAGGAAGAAGAATTAACCACAGGCTCAGCCTGCCCCCTGGAACCAGAACAGGACCTGAAGCCATCCTGCGCTTTTGCGGCCAGCTCCCTAAAAAAGCGAGTTGTAAAATGGAGCTTCAGGGCACTGCAATTCACAAACCTGCGGAGTTATAAATGATAACTCTCATCCACAAATATATTGAGGGAAGGCAAAGAAGAGGATTTGAAATCAAGGCAGAATTGCAGGAAACAGATTTCAGGAGGTAGATTCGAATCGCCTTTAAAGCACATGAAAAGCGGCAAAACGTTGACAATGATGCCCTTGGCCAAAAAGGGCGTATGCGTTTTTTCCTGAATATATTCAGGAAAAAACGCATACGCCCTTTTTGGCCAACCAAGCAACCTGTAAAGGCAAATCAGCGCTACAAAGAAGTCTCGCTTCCCATCGGTCAAAAGGGCCATGCTGAAAAAAGTGTCAAAACCAGAAATGCAGGAAAGGCCATGGAGAAATGGGAGCCTTGCTACACTGGTGGGCGGGATGTAAATTGCCAAGAGCCACTCTGGAGAAGGGTACGGTGTGTCCTGAAACATCTAAAAAACACAGCTTAGAGAGCATAGGGCACTTCCACGCATGGGGGTATAAAGTGGGAAAATTGAAAATCAGCAAGACACAGGCACCCCAAAGTTTAGGGCTGCTCTGTTGACAAGGACCTCCACTTCATTCCACCTTAAATATCCCAGGAAAGCGAAAAATGGATAAAAAATTTGAGGTCCATATGTACAATGGAATATCCCTCAGCCATGAAATCAGTCATAAGGCTAGTAGCAGCATGATGAGTGGATTTAGGTACGACGATTCTAAGTGAAATAAGTCACACAGAAAAGGACACTTCTCATAAGGTGTCACTTATAGAGGGAATGTAAAAACCGTTACACTTGAACTGAATTACAAAACAGAACAGAGTCACACAAGCAGAAAACACACTATGGCTGCTTAACGGGAAAGGTGAGGTGGGGTGATACATAAAACAAGAGTTTCAAATTAGCTCAGATACCGTTCCATAAACCCAATATGTAACAGACAAGACCTACTCCTTGCTCAGAGAACTGGACTCAACACGCCCGATTCAACGCACAAGAATATATCTGACTAGTAATAATCTTAAAACCTATGTATTGATATCTCTCTGTTAGTGTGTCAAGTGGGTGTAAAGCGGCATAAACACAGCCGTGAAAAGCAGCTAAACCCCATTATAAAAATAAATTACTTTTAAAAACCCATGAAACAAAGACAGGGAAAGAGAGAGAAATTCTTACACAATTCGTTCAGGGGCTGTGATGCAACCTGAATTGACCATATCTAGACCCACAGCTGGATGAGACATAAGGGTGGACACTCTTGGGGCTGAGAGGTTTGGTGAGGTTGGGTGAGCAAACGCAGACCCTTTAAAGTAATACTGCGTGCTACCCATCGCATGGGTCCCAAATCTCCAGGTTCAAGGGCATCTTCCTAAATCAAAAACATGCATGAGAAACCCAGAAGATGGTACACCATGTGATGGGGAAAGGTTTCTAAAATGCACCTCATTTCTCATCTTCTTGTGCTCGGGTTGGCCATTCCAGCCACTTTACTAGCAATCTCCCTACTTGGAGCATCAGCACCTTTAACCTCCTGTTCCGTACAGGTTGCAATTTGTCCTGAGGATGAACGGGAAGACGGGGAACCAATGAGAGACTAGCTCTTGGTGTTGGGACAGGCACAGGTCACTCTATTTTCCCATCAGGAAGAAGAATTAACCACAGGCTCAGCCTGCCCCCTGGAACCAGAACAGGACCTGAAGCCATCCTGCGCTTTTGCGGCCAGCTCCCTAAAAAAGCGAGTTGTAAAATGGAGCTTCAGGGCACTGCAATTCACAAACCTGCGGAGTTATAAATGATAACTCTCATCCACAAATATATTGAGGGAAGACAAAGAAGAGGATTTGAAATCAAGGCAGAATTGCAGGAAACAGATTTCAGGAGGTAGATTCGAATCGCCTTTAAAGCACATGAAAAGCGGCAAAACGTTGACAATGATGCCCTTGGCCAAAAAGGGCGTATGCGTTTTTTCCTGAATATATTCAGGAAAAAACGCATACGCCCTTTTTGGCCAACCAAGCAACCTGTAAAGGCAAATCAGCGCTACAAAGAAGTCTCGCTTCCCATCGGTCAAAAGGGCCATGCTGAAAAAAGTGTCAAAACCAGAAATGCAGGAAAGGCCATGGAGAAATGGGAGCCTTGCTACACTGATGGGCGGGATGTAAATTGCCAAGAGCCACTCTGGAGAAGGGTACGGTGTGTCCTGAAACATCTAAAAAACACAGCTTAGAGAGCATAGGGCACTTCCACGCATGGGGGTATAAAGTGGGAAAATTGAAAATCAGCAAGACACAGGCACCCCAAAGTTTAGGGCTGCTCTGTTGACAAGGACCTCCACTTCATTCCACCTTAAATATCCCAGGAAAGCGAAAAATGGATAAAAAATTTGAGGTCCATATGTACAATGGAATATCCCTCAGCCATGAAATCAGTCATAAGGCTAGTAGCAGCATGATGAGTGGATTTAGGTACGACGATTCTAAGTGAAATAAGTCACACAGAAAAGGACACTTCTCATAAGGTGGCACTTATAGAGGGAATGTAAAAACCGTTACACTTGATCTGAATTACAAAACAGAACAGAGTCACACAAGCAGAAAACACACTATGGCTGCTTAACGGGAAAGGTGAGGTGGGGTGATACATAAAACAAGAGTTTCAAATTAGCTCAGATACCGTTCCATAAACCCAATATGTAACAGACAAGACCTACTCCTTGCTCAGAGAACTGGACTCAACACGCCCGATTCACCGCACAAGAATATATCTGACTACTAATAATCTTAAAACCTATGTATTGATATCTCTCTGTTAGTGTGTCAAGTGGGTGTAAAGCGGCATAAACACAGCCGTGAAAAGCAGCTAAACCCCATTATAAAAATAAATTACTTTTAAAAACCCATGAAACAAAGAGAGAGAAATTCTTACACAATTGGTTCAGGGGCTGTGATGCAACCTGAATTGACCATATCTAGACCCACTGCTGGATGAGACATAAGGGTGGACACTCTTGGGGCTGAGAGGTTTGGTGAGGTTGGGTGAGCAAACGCAGACCCTTTAAAGTAATACTGCGTGCTACCCATCGCATGGGTCCCAAATCTCCAGGTTCAAGGGCATCTTCCTAAATCAAAAACATGAATGAGAAACCCAGAAGATGGTACACCGTGTGATGGGGAAAGGTTTCTAAAATGCACCTCATTTCTCATCTTCTTGTGCTCGGGTTGGCCATTCCAGCCACTTTACTAGCAATCTCCCTACTTGGAGCATCAGCACCTTTAACATCCTGTTCCGTACAGGTTGCAATTTGTCCTGAGGATGAACGGGAAGACGGGGAACCAATGAGAGACTAGCTCTTGGTGTTGGGACAGGCACAGGTCACTCTATTTTCCCATCAGGAAGAAGAATTAACCACAGGCTCAGCCTGCCCCCTGGAACCAGAACAGGACCTGAAGCCATCCTGCGCTTTTGCGGCCAGCTCCCTAAAAAAGCGAGTTGTAAAATGGAGCTTCAGGGCACTGCAATTCACAAACCTGCGGAGTTATAAATGATAACTCTCATCCACAAATATATTGAGGGAAGACAAAGAAGAGGATTTGAAATCAAGGCAGAATTGCAGGAAACAGATTTCAGGAGGTAGATTCGAATCGCCTTTAAAGCACATGAAAAGCGGCAAAACGTTGACAATGATGCCCTTGGCCAAAAAGGGCGTATGCGTTTTTTCCTGAATATATTCAGGAAAAAACGCATACGCCCTTTTTGGCCAACCAAGCAACCTGGAAAGGCAAATCAGCGCTACAAAGAAGTCTCGCTTCCCATCGGTCAAAAGGGCCATGCTGAAAAAAGTGTCAAAACCAGAAATGCAGGAAAGGCCATGGAGAAATGGGAGCCTTGCTACACTGATGGGCGGGATGTAAATTGCCAAGAGCCACTCTGGAGAAGGGTACGGTGTGTCCTGAAACATCTAAAAAACACAGCTTAGAGAGCATAGGGCACTTCCACGCATGGGGGTATAAAGTGGGAAAATTGAAAATCAGCAAGACACAGGCACCCCAAAGTTTAGGGCTGCTCTGTTGACAAGGACCTCCACTTCATTCCACCTTAAATATCCCAAGAAAGCAAAAAATGGATAAAGAAGTGGTGGTCCTTATGTACAATGGAATATCCCTCAGCCATGAAATCAGTCATAAGGCTAGTAGCAGCATGATGAGTGGATTTAGGTACGACGATTCTAAGTGAAATAAGTCACACAGAAAAGGACACTTCTCATAAGGTGTCACTTATAGAGGGAATGTAAAAACCGTTACACTTGAACTGAATTACAAAACAGAACAGAGTCACACAAGCAGAAAACACACTATGGCTGCTTAACGGGAAAGGTGAGGTGGGGTGATACATAAAACAAGAGTTTCAAATTAGCTCAGATACCGTTCCATAAACCCAATATGTAACAGACAAGACCTACTCCTTGCTCAGAGAACTGGACTCAACACGCCCGATTCACCGCACAAGAATATATCTGACTAGTAATAATCTTAAAACCTATGTATTGATATCTCTCTGTTAGTGTGTCAAGTGGGTGTAAAGCGGCATAAACACAGCCGTGAAAAGCAGCTAAACCCCATTATAAAAATAAATTACTTTTAAAAACCCATGAAACAAAGACAGGGAAAGAGAGAGAAATTCTTACACAATTGGTTCAGGGGCTGTGATGCAACCTGAATTGACCATATCTAGACCCACTGCTGGATGAGACATAAGGGTGGACACTCTTGGGGCTGAGAGGTTTGGTGAGGTTGGGTGAGCAAACGAAGACCCTTTAAAGTAATACTGCGTGCTACCCATCGCATGGGTCCCAAATCTCCAGGTTCAAGGGCATCTTCCTAAATCAAAAACATGAATGAGAAACCCAGAAGATGGTACACCGTGTGATGGGGAAAGGTTTCTAAAATGCACCTCATTTCTCATCTTCTTGTGCTCGGGTTGGCCATTCCAGCCACTTTACTAGCAATCTCCCTACTTGGAGCATCAGCACCTTTAACATCCTGTTCCGTACAGGTTGCAATTTGTCCTGAGGATGAACGGGAAGACGGGGAACCAATGAGAGACTAGCTCTTGGTGTTGGGACAGGCACAGGTCACTCTATTTTCCCATCAGGAAGAAGAATTAACCACAGGCTCAGCCTGCCCCCTGGAACCAGAACAGGACCTGAAGCCATCCTGCGCTTTTGCGGCCAGCTCCCTAAAAAAGGGAGTTGTAAAATGGAGCTTCAGGGCACTGCAATTCACAAACCTGCGGAGTTATAAATGATAACTCTCATCCACAAATATATTGAGGGAAGACAAAGAAGAGGATTTGAAATCAAGGCAGAATTGCAGGAAACAGATTTCAGGAGGTAGATTCGAATCGCCTTTAAAGCACATGAAAAGCGGCAAAACGTTGACAATGATGCCCTTGGCCAAAAAGGGCTTATGCGTTTTTTCCTGAATATATTCAGGAAAAAACGCATAAGCCCTTTTTGGCCAACCAAGCAACCTGGAAAGGCAAATCAGCGCTACAAAGAAGTCTCGCTTCCCATCGGTCAAAAGGGCCATGCTGAAAAAAGTGTCAAAACCAGAAATGCAGGAAAGGCCATGGAGAAATGGGAGCCTTGCTACACTGATGGGCGGGATGTAAATTGCCAACAGCCACTCTGGAGAAGGGTACGGTGTGTCCTGAAACATCTAAAAAACACAGCTTAGAGAGCATAGGGCACTTCCACGCATGGGGGTATAAAGTGGGAAAATTGAAAATCAGCAAGACACAGGCACCCCAAAGTTTAGGGCTGCTCTGTTGACAAGGACCTCCACTTCATTCCACCTTAAATATCCCAAGAAAGCAAAAAATGGATAAAGAAGTGGTGGTCCTTATGTACAATGGAATATCACTCAGCCATGAAATCAATGTCATAAGGCTAGTAGCAGCATGATGAGTGGATTTAGGTACGACGATTCTAAGTGAAATAAGTCACACAGAAAAGGACACTTCTCATAAGGTGTCACTTATAGAGGGACTGTAAAAACCGTTACACTTGAACTGAATTACAAAACAGAACAGAGTCACACAAGCAGAAAACACACTATGGCTGCTTAACGGGAAAGGTGAGGTGGGGTGATACATAAAACAAGAGTTTCAAATTAGCACAGATACCGTTCCATAAACCCAATATGTAACAGACAAGACCTACTCCTTGCTCAGAGAACTGGACTCAACACGCCCGATTCACCGCACAAGAATATATCTGACTAGTAATAATCTTAAAACCTATGTATTGATATCTCTCTGTTAGTGTGTCAAGTGGGTGTAAAGCGGCATAAACACAGCCGTGAAAAGCAGCTAAATCCCATTATAAAAATAAATTACTTTTAAAAACCCATGAAACAAAGACAGGGAAAGAGAGAGAAATTCTTACACAATTCGTTCAGGGGCTGTGATGCAACCTGAATTGACCATATCTAGACCCACAGCTGGATGAGACATAAGGGTGGACACTCTTGGGGCTGAGAGGTTTGGTGAGGTTGGGTGAGCAAACGCAGACCCTTTAAAGTAATACTGCGTGCTACCCATCGCATGGGTCCCAAATCTCCAGGTTCAAGGGCATCTTCCTAAATCAAAAACATGCATGAGAAACCCAGAAGATGGTACACCATGTGATGGGGAAAGGTTTCTAAAATGCACCTCATTTCTCATCTTCTTGTGCTCGGGTTGGCCATTCCAGCCACTTTACTAGCAATCTCCCTACTTGGAGCATCAGCACCTTTAACCTCCTGTTCCGTACAGGTTGCAATTTGTCCTGAGGATGAACGGGAAGACGGGGAACCAATGAGAGACTAGCTCTTGGTGTTGGGACAGGCACAGGTCACTCTATTTTCCCATCAGGAAGAAGAATTAACCACAGGCTCAGCCTGCCCCCCGGAACCAGAACAGGACCTGAAGCCATCCTGAGCTTTTGCGGCCAGCTCCCTAAAAAAGCGAGTTGTAAAATGGAGCTTCAGGGCACTGCAATTCACAAACCTGCGGAGTTATAAATGATAACTCTCATCCACAAATATATTGAGGGAAGGCAAAGAAGAGGATTTGAAATCAAGGCAGAATTGCAGGAAACAGATTTCAGGAGGTAGATTCGAATCGCCTTTAAAGCACATGAAAAGCGGCAAAACGTTGACAATGATGCCCTTGGCCAAAAAGGGCTTATGCGTTTTTTCCTGAATATATTCAGGAAAAAACGCATAAGCCCTTTTTGGCCAACCAAGCAACCTGGAAAGGCAAATCAGCGCTACAAAGAAGTCTCGCTTCCCATCGGTCAAAAGGGCCATGCTGAAAAAAGTGTCAAAACCAGAAATGCAGGAAAGGCCATGGAGAAATGGGAGCCTTGCTACACTGATGGGCGGGATGTAAATTGCCAAGAGCCACTCTGGAGAAGGGTACGGTGTGTCCTGAAACATCTAAAAAACACAGCTTAGAGAGCATAGGGCACTTCCACGAATGGGGGTATAAAGTGGGAAAATTGAAAATCAGCAAGACACAGGCACCCCAAAGTTTAGGGCTGCTCTGTTGACAAGGACCTCCACTTCATTCCACCTTAAATATCCCAGGAAAGCGAAAAATGGATAAAAAATTTGAGGTCCATATGTACAATGGAATATCCCTCAGCCATGAAATCAGTCATAAGGCTAGTAGCAGCATGATGAGTGGATTTAGGTACGACGATTCTAAGTGAAATAAGTCACACAGAAAAGGACACTTCTCATAAGGTGTCACTTATAGAGGGAATGTAAAAACCGTTACACTTGATCTGAATTACAAAACAGAACAGAGTCACACAAGCAGAAAACACACTATGGCTGCTTAACGGGAAAGGTGAGGTGGGGTGATACATAAAACAAGAGTTTCAAATTAGCTCAGATACCGTTCCATAAACCCAATATGTAACAGACAAGACCTACTCCTTGCTCAGAGAACTGGACTCAACACGCCCGATTCACCGCACAAGAATATATCTGACTACTAATAATCTTAAAACCTATGTATTGATATCTCTCTGTTAGTGTGTCAAGTGGGTGTAAAGCGGCATAAACACAGCCGTGAAAAGCAGCTAAACCCCATTATAAAAATAAATTACTTTTAAAAACCCATGAAACAAAGAGAGGGAAAGAGAGAGAAATTCTTACACAATTGGTTCAGGGGCTGTGATGCAACCTGAATTGACCATATCTAGACCCACTGCTGGATGAGACATAAGGGTGGACACTCTTGGGGCTGAGAGGTTTGGTGAGGTTGGGTGAGCAAACGCAGACCCTTTAAAGTAATACTGCGTGCTACCCATCGCATGGGTCCCAAATCTCCAGGTTCAAGGGCATCTTCCTAAATCAAAAATATGAATGAGAAACCCAGAAGATGGTACACCGTGTGATGGGGAAAGGTTTCTAAAATGCACCTCATTTCTCAACTTCTTGTGCTCGGGTTGGCCATTCCAGCCACTTTACTAGCAATCTCCCTACTTGGAGCATCAGCACCTTTAACATCCTGTTCCGTACAGGTTGCAATTTGTCCTGAGGATGAACGGGAAGACGGGGAACCAATGAGAGACTAGCTCTTGGTGTTGGGACAGGCACAGGTCACTCTATTTTCCCATCAGGAAGAAGAATTAACCACAGGCTCAGCCTGCCCCCTGGAACCAGAACAGGACCTGAAGCCATCCTGCGCTTTTGCGGCCAGCTCCCTAAAAAAGCGAGTTGTAAAATGGAGCTTCAGGGCACTGCAATTCACAAACCTGCGGAGTTATAAATGATAACTCTCATCCACAAATATATTGAGGGAAGACAAAGAAGAGGATTTGAAATCAAGGCAGAATTGCAGGAAACAGATTTCAGGAGGTAGATTCGAATCGCCTTTAAAGCACATGAAAAGCGGCAAAACGTTGACAATGATGCCCTTGGCCAAAAAGGGCGTATGCGTTTTTTCCTGAATATATTCAGGGAAAAACGCATACGCCCTTTTTGGCCAACCAAGCAACCTGGAAAGGCAAATCAGCGCTACAAAGAAGTCTCGCTTCCCATCGGTCAAAAGGGCCATGCTGAAAAAAGTGTCAAAACCATAAATGCAGGAAAGGCCATGGAGAAATGGGAGCCTTGCTACACTGATGGGCGGGATGTAAATTGCCAAGAGCCACTCTGGAGAAGGGTACGGTGTGTCCTGAAACATCTAAAAAACACAGCTTAGAGATCATAGGGCACTTCCACGCATGGGGTTATAAAGTGGGAAAATTGAAAATCAGCAAGACACAGGCACCCCAAAGTTTAGGGCTGCTCTGTTGACAAGGACCTCCACTTCATTCCACCTTAAATATCCCAAGAAAGCAAAAAATGGATAAAGAAGTGGTGGTCCTTATGTACAATGGAATATCCCTCAGCCATGAAATCAGTCATAAGGCTAGTAGCAGCATGATGAGTGGATTTAGGTACGACGATTCTAAGTGAAATAAGTCACACAGAAAAGGACACTTCTCATAAGGTGTCACTTATAGAGGGAATGTAAAAACTGTTACACTTGAACTGAATTACAAAACAGAACAGAGTCACACAACCAGAAAACACACTATGGCTGCTTAAGGGGAAAGGTGAGGTGGGGTGATACATAAAACAAGAGTTTCAAATTAGCTCAGATACCGTTCCATAAACCCAATATGTAACTGACAAGACCTACTCCTTGCTCAGAGAACTGGACTCAACACGCCCGATTCACCGCACAAGAATATATCTGACTAGTAATAATCTTAAAACCTATGTATTGATATCTCTCTGTTAGTGTGTCAAGTGGGTGTAAAGCGGCATAAACACAGCCGTGAAAAGCAGCTAAACCCCATTATAAAAATAAATTACTTTTAAAAACCCATGAAACAAAGACAGGGAAAGAGAGAGAAATTCTTACACAATTCGTTGAGGGGCTGTGATGCAACCTGAATTGACCATATCTAGACCCACAGCTGGATGAGACATAAGGGTGGACACTCTTGGGGCTGAGAGGTTTGGTGAGGTTGGGTGAGCAAACGCAGACCCTTTAAAGTAATACTGCGTGCTACCCATCGCATGGGTCCCAAATCTCCAGGTTCAAGGGCATCTTCCTAAATCAAAAACATGCATGAGAAACCCAGAAGATGGTACACCATGTGATGGGGAAAGGTTTCTAAAATGCACCTCATTTCTCATCTTCTTGTGCTCGGGTTGGCCATTCCAGCCACTTTACTAGCAATCTCCCTACTTGGAGCATCAGCACCTTTAACCTCCTGTTCCGTACAGGTTGCAATTTGTCCTGAGGATGAACGGGAAGACGGGGAACCAATGAGAGACTAGCTCTTGGTGTTGGGACAGGCACAGGTCACTCTATTTTCCCATCAGGAAGAAGAATTAACCACAGGCTCAGCCTGCCCCCCGGAACCAGAACAGGACCTGAAGCCATCCTGCGCTTTTGCGGCCAGCTCCCTAAAAAAGCGAGTTGTAAAATGGAGCTTCAGGGCACTGCAATTCACAAACCTGCGGAGTTATAAATGATAACTCTCATCCACAAATATATTGAGGGAAGGCAAAGAAGAGGATTTGAAATCAAGGCAGAATTGCAGGAAACAGATTTCAGGAGGTAGATTCGAATCGCCTTTAAAGCACATGAAAAGCGGCAAAACGTTGACAATGATGCCCTTGGAAAAAAGGGCTTATGCGTTTTTTCCTGAATATATTCAGGAAAAAACGCATAAGCCCTTTTTGGCCAACCAAGCAACCTGGAAAGGCAAATCAGCGCTACAAAGAAGTCTCGCTTCCCATCGGTCAAAAGGGCCATGCTGAAAAAAGTGTCAAAACCAGAAATGCAGGAAAGGCCATGGAGAAATGGGAGCCTTGCTACACTGATGGGCGGGATGTAAATTGCCAAGAGCCACTCTGGAGAAGGGTACGGTGTGTCCTGAAAGATCTAAAAAACACAGCTTAGAGAGCATAGGGCACTTCCACGCATGGGGGTATAAAGTGGGAAAATTGAAAATCAGCAAGACACAGGCACCCCAAAGTTTAGGGCTGCTCTGTTGACAAGGACCTCCACTTCATTCCACCTTAAATATCCCAAGAAAGCGAAAAATGGATAAAGAAGTGGTGGTCCTTATATACAATGGAATATCACTCAGCCATGAAATCAATGTCATAAGGCTAGCAGCAGCATGATGAGTGGATTTAGGTACGACGATTCTAAGTGAAATAAGTCACACAGAAAAGGACACTTCTCATAAGGTGTCACTTATAGAGGGACTGTAAAAACCGTTACACTTGAACTGAATTACAAAACAGAACAGAGTCACACAAGCAGAAAACACACTATGGCTGCTTAAGGGGAAAGGTGAGGTGGGGTGATACATAAAACAAGAGTTTCAAATTAGCTCAGATACCGTTCCATAAACCCAATATGTAACAGACAAGACCTACTCCTTGCTCAGAGAACTGGACTCAACACGCCCGATTCACCGCACAAGAATATATTTGACTACTAATAATCTTAAAACCTATGTATTGATATCTCTCTGTTAGTGTGTCAAGTGGGTGTAAAGCGGCATAAGCACAGCCGTGAAAAGCAGCTAAACCCCATTATAAAAATAAATTACTTTTAAAAACCCATGAAACAAAGAGAGGGAAAGAGAGAGAAATTCTTACACAATTGGTTCAGGGGCTGTGATGCAACCTGAATTGACCATATCTAGACCCACTGCTGGATGAGACATAAGGGTGGACACTCTTGGGGCTGAGAGGTTTGGTGAGGTTGGGTGAGCAAACGCAGACCCTTTAAAGTAATACTGCGTGCTACCCATCGCATGGGTCCCAAATCTCCAGGTTCAAGGGCATCTTCCTAAATCAAAAACATGAATGAGAAACCCAGAAGATGGTACACCGTGTGATGGGGAAAGGTTTCTAAAATGCACCTCATTTCTCATCTTCTTGTGCTCGGGTTGGCCATTCCAGCCACTTTACTAGCAATCTCCCTACTTGGAGCATCAGCACCTTTAACATCCTGTTCCGTACAGGTTGCAATTTGTCCTGAGGATGAACGGGAAGACGGGGAACCAATGAGAGACTAGCTCTTGGTGTTGGGACAGGCACAGGTCACTCTATTTTCCCATCAGGAAGAAGAATTAACCACAGGCTCAGCCTGCCCCCTGGAACCAGAACAGGACCTGAAGCCATCCTGCGCTTTTGCGGCCAGCTCCCTAAAAAAGCGAGTTGTAAAATGGAGCTTCAGGGCACTGCAATTCACAAACCTGCGGAGTTATAAATGATAACTCTCATCCACAAATATATTGAGTGAAGACAAAGAAGAGGATTTGAAATCAAGGCAGAATTGCAGGAAACAGATTTCAGGAGGTAGATTCGAATCGCCTTTAAAGCACATGAAAAGCGGCAAAACGTTGACAATGATGCCCTTGGCCAATAAGGGCGTATGCGTTTTTTCCTGAATATATTCAGGAAAAAACGCATACGCCCTTTTTGGCCAACCAAGCAACCTGGAAAGGCAAATCAGCGCTACAAAGAAGTCTCGCTTCCCATCGGTCAAAAGGGCCATGCTGAAAAAAGTGTCAAAACCAGAAATGCAGGAAAGGCCATGGAGAAATGGGAGCCTTGCTACACTGATGGGCGGGATGTAAATTGCCAAGAGCCACTCTGGAGAAGGGTACGGTGTGTCCTGAAACATCTAAAAAACACAGCTTAGAGAGCATAGGGCACTTCCACGCATGGGGGTATAAAGTGGGAAAATTGAAAATCAGCAAGACACAGGCACCCCAAAGTTTAGGGCTGCTCTGTTGACAAGGACCTCCACTTCATTCCACCTTAAATATCCCAAGAAAGCAAAAAATGGATAAAGAAGTGGTGGTCCTTATGTACAATGGAATATCACTCAGCCATGAAATCAATGTCATAAGGCTAGTAGCAGCATGATGAGTGGATTTAGGTACGACGATTCTAAGTGAAATAAGTCACACAGAAAAGGACACTTCTCATAAGGTGTCACTTATAGAGGGAATGTAAAAACCGTTACACTTGAACTGAATTACAAAACAGAACAGAGTCACACAAGCAGAAAACACACTATGGCTGCTTAACGGGAAAGGTGAGGTGGGGTGATACATAAAACAAGAGTTTCAAATTAGCTCAGATACCGTTCCATAAACCCAATATGTAACAGACAAGACCTACTCCTTGCTCAGAGAACTGGACTCAACACGCCCGATTCACCGCACAAGAATATATCTGACTAGTAATAATCTTAAAACCTATGTATTGATATCTCTCTTTTAGTGTGTCAAGTGTTTGTAAAGCAGCATAAACACAGCCGTGAAAAGCAGCTAAACCCCATTATAAAAATAAATTACTTTTAAAAACCCATGAAACAAAGACAGTGAAAGAGAGAGAAATTCTTACACAATTCGTTCAGGGGCTGTGATGCAACCTGGATTGACCATATCTAGACCCACAGCTGGATGAGACATAAGCGAGGACACTCCTGGGGTTGAGAGGTTTGGTGAGGTTGGGTGAGCAAACGCAGACCCTTTAAAGTAATACTGCGTGCTACCCATCGCATGGGTCCCAAATCTCCAGGTTCAAGGGCATCTTCCTAAATCAAAAACATGCATGAGAAACCCAGAAGATGGTACACCATGTGATGGGGAAAGGTTTCTAAAATGCACCTCATTTCTCATCTTCTTGTGCTCGGGTTGGCCATTCCAGCCACTTTACTAGCAATCTCCCTACTTGGAGCATCAGCACCTTTAACCTCCTG